>NW_028274954.1:0-300000 GCF_037043125.1 Eumetopias jubatus
CAACAGGAGATCGAAGAAAAGAATAGCAACATCTCTCTGAACAGAAATGTGAACACTTTCTGGAAGGTAGGATGTGTGGAGAAGTGAATCCAAGGCAATACTCTGGAGGATAGATGGCAGGGGAAGGAGACTCCATTGACCACTTCAGGCAAGTGATAGAGCAGCGGAGCACAAAATCGGAACTTTGAGAAGTCGGCTCCGCTGAGGGACTTCGCTCCAGTGGTTAGTGGGGGGGGGAACCCTCACAGGACAGTGTGGTCTCAGGACCCTCGGGGTCACAGAAAGACTGGGAGTGCCTGAGTGTGACAGAGCTCCTGGGTATTGGAGCAGGGAAGCCAGCTGCAAAGATGGAGCAGAGGCGCAGGCTCTCAGCTCAGGGTTGCCATAAACTGTGATCGGTGACACAGTCAGGCCACTGCTCCTCCAGCAGGGACCCAACAAGCGGCAGATCCGGGGAGACTCCCCTTCCTCCCCCGGGAGGAGTGGCGCAGGAGCACACCACAGGGATCTGCTGGGTTTGGAGACTCCACACCGAGTCGGGTGCCAGAAGTAGAAATGCTCAATCACAGACCAGGTGAGCACAGTGTGCTCTGCAGCTGGAGACCGGGGAGACAGGAGTGATTGACCCCTTTTCTCTGAGGGTGCACTGAGGAGCGGGGCCCCGAGTTCTTGGCTCCTCCAGGGCGGAGATTGGGAAGCCACCATTTTCACTCTTGCCCTCCAAAGCTGTACCAAAACCTTGCAAGGAACAAAAGCTCCTGAGAGCAAACCTGAGCAGATTACTTAGCCGGGACCGACAAGGGCAGGGCAATTCCGCCTCTGGCAAAGACATTTGGGAACCATGGCAACAGGCGCCTCCCCCAGAAGATCAGCAAGAACAGCCAGCCAAGACCATGTTTACTGATCAATGAGAACAGCAGAACTTCAGCGCTAGGGGAATACTGCACATAGATTTCATGGCTTTTTTCCCATGGTTCTTTAGTCTTTTCTTTCAAAGTTATTTTTTTACTGTCTTTTTTTTTAATTTTTCTTTTTCCCTTTTTCAACCAACATCTTATCAATCCCTTTTTTAAAAAAACATTTTTATTATTCATTTTTAGAGTCATATTCTATCCCTTCATAGTAGTTACCCTTATTTTTGGCATATATATATAAGTTGTTCTCTCTTTAAAGTTTTGAGATACAGTTTCTTCTAACATATGAAAATATACCCGAAATCTCTAGTATATGGCTTTGTTATAGTCTCCTGCCTGATCACATTCTCTCCCCCACCTTTTTTTTCTTTTTTTTAATCCTCTTCTTTCTTTTTTCAAACAACTTCTTATCAATTCCTTTTATAAAATTTTTTATAATTTTCATTTTTACAGTCATATTCCATCCGTTCAACGTATCAACCCTTATTTTGTACATATATGTCTTTCTTTCTTTAAAATTTTGGGAGATAATTTCTTCTAACAGACCAAAATACACCCAAAATCTAGTGTGTGACACTGATCTATGAACCAGCCTGATGATATTTGCTCATATTCTGTTTTTTCTGTTTTGTTCTGTTTTTGTGTGTTTTTATCTTTTTCTTTTTCTTTTTTTCTCTTTCTTTTTTCTTTCTATCCCTTAGTTTTCCCGATTTCAGGTCTTTTCTGATTTGCTTAGAATATATTTTCTGGGGACGCTATTACCCTGTTAGCATTTTGTTCTCTCATTCATCTATTCTCCTCTGGACAAAATGACAAGACGAAAAAAATCACCTCAACAAAAAGAACAAGAGGTAGTTCTGTCTGCCAGGGACCTATCAGTACAGACATTAGTACGAAGTCAGACCTAGAGTTCAGAATCATGATTTTAAAGATACTAGCTGGGCTTGAAAAAAACATGGGAGTTATTAGAGAAACCCTTTCTGGAAAAAATAAAAGAACTAAAATCAAACCAAGTGGAAATCAAAAGGGCTACTAATGAAGTGCAATAAAAAATGGGGGGACTAACTGCTAGGATAAATGAGGTGGAAGAGAGAATCAGTGATATAGAAGACCAAATGATGGAAAATAAGGAAGCTGAGAAAAAGAGAGATAAACTACTACTACTGGATCACGAGGGCAGAATTCGAGAGATAAGTGATACTATAAGATGAAACAACATTAGAATAATTGGGATCCCAGAAGAAGAAGAAAGAGAGAGAGGAACAGAAGGTATATTGGAGCAAATTATAACAGAGAACTTCCCTAATTTGGGGAAGTAAACAGGCATCAAAGCCCAGGAGGCACAGAGAACTCCTCTCAAAATCAATAAAAACAGGTCAACACCCCGACATCTAATAGTAAAACTTACGAGTCTCAGAGACAAAGAGAAAATCTTGAAAGCAGCTCGGGAGAACAGATATGTAACCTAGAATGGTAGAAACATGAGATTGGCAACAGACCTATCCACAGAGACCTGGCAGGCCAGAAAGAACTGGCATGATATCTTCAGAGCACTAAATGAGAAAATTATGCAGCCAAGAATACTATATCCACTAGGCTGCAATTGAAAATAGAAGGAGAGCTAAAAAGCTTCCAGGACAAACAAAAACTAAAGGAATTTGCAAACACGAAACCAGCCCTCCAAGAAATATTGAAAGGGGTCCTCTAAGCAAAGATAGAGCCTAAAAGCAGCATAGACCAGAAAGGAACACAGACAATATACAGTAACAGTCACCTTACAGGCAATACAGTGGCACTAAATTCCTATCTTTCAATAGTTACCCTGAATATAAATGGGTTAAATGCCCCAATCAAAAGACACAGGCTATCAGATTGGATTAAAAAACAAGACGCATTGATATGCTGTTCACAACAGACTCATTTTAGACCCAAAGACACCCCCAGATTGAAAGTGAGGGGGTGGAAAACAATTTACCATGTTGATGGACACCAAAAGAAAGCTGGGGTGGCAATCCTTATGTCAAACAAATTAGATTTTAAACCAAAGACTGTAATAAGAGATGAGGAAGGACACCATATCCTACTTAAAGGGTCTATCCAACAAGAAGATCTTTCCATTGTAAATATCTATGCCCCTAACATGTGAGAAGCCAATTATATAAGCCAGTTAATAACAAAAGCAAAGAAACACAACGACAACATACAATAATAGTGGGGGACTTTAACACCATCCACACTGAAATGGACAGATCATCTAAGCAAAAGATCAACAAGGAAATAAAGACTTTAAATGACACACTGGACCAAATGGACTTCACAGACATATTCAGAACATTCCATCCCAAAGCAACGGAATATATATCTTCTCGAGTGCCCATGGAACATTCTCCAGAATTGATCACATCCTAGGTCACAAATCAGGTCTCAACCGGTACCAAAAGATTGGGACTATTCCCTGCAAATTTTCGGCCCACAGTGCTTTGAAACTGGAACTCAATCACAAGAGGAAAGTCGGAAAGAACTCAAATACATGGAGGCTAAAGAGCATCCTACTAAAGAATGAATGGGTCAACCAGGAAATTAAAGAAGAATTTAAAAAACTAATGGAAACAATGAAAATGAAAGCACAACTGTTCAAAATCTTTGGGATACAGCAAAGGTAGTCCTAAGAGGAAAGTATATAGCAATACAAGCCTTTCTAAAGAAACAAGAAAGCTCTCAAATACACAACCTAACCCTAGACCAAAAGGAGCTGGAGAAAGAGAGCAAATAAAGCCTACACCCAGCAGCAGAAGAGAAATAATAAAGATCAGAGCAGAAATCAATGAAATAGAAACCAAAAGAACAGTAGAACAGATCAATGAAACTAGGAGCTGGTTCTTTGAAAGAATTGACAAATTGACAAACCCCTGGCCTGACTTATCAAAAAGAAAAAAAAATGACCAAATATATAAAATCATGAATGAAAGAGAAGAGATCACAACCAACACCAAAGAAATACAATTATAAAACATATTATGAGCAACTATATGTCAGCAATATAAATGGACTAGAATGGACGCATTCCTAGAGATGTATCAACTAACAAAACTGAACCAGGAAGAAATAGAAAACCTGAATAGACCTATAACCACTAAGGAAATTGAAGCAGTCGTCAAAAATCTCCCAACAAACAAGAACCCAGGGCCAGATGGCTTCCCAGGGGAATTCTACCAAACATTTAAAGAATTAATACCTATTCTTTTGAAACTGTTCCAAAAAATAGAAATGGAAGGAAAACTTCCAAACTCGTTTTATGAGGCCACCATTACCTTGATCCCCAAACCAGACAAAAACCCCATCAAAAAGAATTACAGACCAATATCCTTGATGCACATGGATGCAAAAAGTCTCAACAAAATACTAGCCAATAGGATCCAACAGTACATTAAAAGGATTATTCACCACGACCAAGTGGGATTTATCCATGGGCCACAAGGTTGGTTCACATCCTCTAATCAATCAACGTGATACATTAACAAAAGAAAGAACAAGAATCATATGATCCTCTCAATAGATGCAGAGAAAGCTTTTGATAAAGTACAGCATCCTTTCTTCATCAAAACTCTTCAGAGCATAGGAATAGAGGGTACATACCTCAAGATCATAAAAGCCATCTATGAAAAACCTACAGCGAATATCATTCTCAATGGGGAAAAACTGAGAGCTTTCCCCCTAAGGTCAGAAATGCGGCAGGGATGTCCACTATCACCACTGCTATTCAACATAGTATTAGAAGTCCTAGCCACAGCAATCAAACAACAAAAATAATCAAAGGCATCCAAATCAGCAAAGAAGTCAAACTCTCACTCTTTGCAGATGATATGATACTGTATGTAGAAAACCCAAAAGACTCCACCCCAAAACTACTAGAACTCATACAGGAATTCAGTAAAGTGGCAGCATATAAAATCAATGCACAGAAATCAGTGGCATTCCTATACACTACCAACAAGACAGAAGAGAGAGAAATGAAAGAGTCGATCCCATTTACAATTGTACCCAAAACCATAAGATACCTAGGAATAAAACTAACCAAAGAGGCAAAGGATCTGTACTCAGAAAACTATAAAATACTCATGAATGAAATTGAGGAAGACACAAAGAAATGGAGAAAAGTTCCATGCTCATGGATTGAAAGAACAAATATTGTGTGAAGATGTCAATGCTACCTAGAGCAATCTACACATTCAATGCAATCCCCATCAAAATACCATCGATTTTTTTCAAAGAAATGGAACAAATAATCCTAAAATTTGTATGGAACCAGAAAAGAGCCCGAATAGCCAGAGGAATGTTGAAAAAGGAAAGCAAAGCTGGTGGCATCAGAATGCCAGACTTCCAGCTCTATTACAAAGCTGTCATCATCAAGACAGTAAGATACTGGCACATAAACAGACACATAGATCAATGGAACAGAATAGAGAGCCCAGAAATGGACCCTCAACTCTATGGTCAACTAATCTTTGACAAATCAGGAAAGAATGCTCAATGGAAAAAATACAGTCTCTTCAACAATTGGTGTTGGGAAAATTGGACAGCCACATGCAGAAGAATGAAACTGGACCATTTCCTTACGCCACACACAAAAATAGACTCCAAATGGTTGAAAGACCTCAGGTCTTTCAGGAGTCCATCAAAATTCTAAAGGAGAACACAGGCAGCAACTTCTTCAACCTCAGCCACAGCAATTTCTTCCGAGAAACGTCACCAAAGGCAAGGGAAGCAAGGGCAAAAATGAACTATTGGGATTTCATCAACATAAAAAGCTTTTGCACAACAAAAGAAACAGTCAACAAAACCAAAAGACAACCGACAGATAGGAAGAAGATATTTGCAGATGACATATCAGATAAAGGGCTAGTATCCAAAATCTATAAAGAACTTATCAAACTCAACACCCCAAGAACAAATAATCCAATCAAGAAATGGGCAGAAGACATGAACAGACATTTTTCCAAAGAAGACATCCAAATGGCCAACAGGCACATGAAAAAGTGCTCAACATCGCTCGGCATCAGGGAGATCCAAATCAAAACCTCAATGAGATACCACCTCACACCAGTCAGAATGGCTAAAATTAATGTCAGGAAACGACAGATGTTGGCGGGGATACGGAGAAAAGGGAACCCTCCTCCACTGTTGGTGGGAATGCAAGCTGGTGCAGCCACTCTGGAAAATACTATGGAGGTTCCTCAAAAAATTGAAAAGAGAGCTACCATACGATTTAGCAATTGCACTACTGGGTATTTACCACAAAGATACAAATGTATTGATCCGAAGGGGTACGTGCACCCCAATGTTTATAGCAGCAATGTCCACAATAGCCAAACTGTGGAAAGTGCCAAGATGTCCCTCGGCAGATGAATGGATAAAGAAGAAGTGGTGTATATACATACAATGGAATACTATGCAGCCTTCAAAAGGAATGAAATCTTGCCATTTACAACGATGTGGATGGAACTGGAGGGTGTTATGCTGAGTGAAATAAGTCAATCAGAGAAAGACATGTATCATATGACTTCACTGATATGAGGAATTCTTAATCTCAGGAAACAAACTGAGTGTTGCTGGAGTGGTGGGGGGTGGGAGGGATGGGGTGGCTGGGTGATAGACTTTGGGGAGCATATGTGCTATGGTGAGCGCTTTGAATTGTGCAAGACTGTTGAATCACAGATCTGTACCTCTGAAACAAATAATGCAATATACGTTAAGAGAAAAAGAAGAAGAAGATAGCGGGAGGGGAAGAATGAAGGGGTGAAATCGGAGGGGGAGACGAACCATGAGAGACGATGGACTCTGAAAAACAAACTGAGGGTTCTAAGGGGAGGGGAGTGGGGGGATGTGTTAGCCTGGTGAAGGTTATTAAAGAGGGCATGTTCTGCGCGGAGCACTGGGTGTTATACACAAACAATGAATCATGGAACACCACATCAAAAACTAATGATGTAATGTATGGTGATTAACATAACAATAAAAAATTTAACGTTAAAAAATTGTAAGATATTTAAAGTGTACACCATGATGATTTATGTATATATTGTGAATGGTGAAGTATTTTTGATGAATATTAAATAAATGGAGTGATCAGTTTTAGTGAATCATCTTTAGCTTCATCTCTGTTTTCACTTGCTTCCACTCTGCCTTTTCATTAAGGTCTATCTGTAGTTAACTCCTGACTCTCATGACTCACAAGTCTTTAGAATTCTCCTGACTCTAAACTATTACCTATAAAAAGTTCCTACCTCCAAAAATTTTACAAAACTAATGTATTTTGTTATTATGCATTTACTCTCAGCTTGATTTTTATTACTATAGCCATATTTTAAATTTATCATATTTTAATGAACTTACTGAATAATGACAGCTCCATATAATTCTCATAGTGTCACAAAGTTTGAGAATTGAGTTGAACATAGTCCTGCTAGTTATAGTAATCTCAATTTCAGGATATCCATTCTCTTTAAATGGAATAAAGGATCCATATACCTTTGTGACTAATAGGTAATTTGAAGCTAGACACAAAGGTAAATGGGTAATATTTTAGTTACAAAACTTATTTATATTAATGAGTAAAGAAAGAAAAAAGATTGGTTATACTTCTTTTTCAGGAAATGTAGCAATTGGAATTTTAAGAATACATAGAAATACCAATAGAGAATAAAAATTAAACCAATATGTTTGCATTAACTACCAGGGATTTGAAATCTAAAGCAGGTAAGAAAGATTGTATGCAAAAACAATTAATGGCTACTATACAATTTTAGTTTTTGATAAAGCACAATTTATTGTCTGTTTTATATAAAAATGAATTTCCTCTGGAAAAAAGTATCCTCTGGCTTTTTAGAGTACAATATATAAGAGAAACATTTTAATTTTGACCTCCCTTCAATGACAGTGACCCCTCTGCCCTCCCCATTTTATAAATTATTGACAAAGTGCCAGGAAGATTCCAATTGTGCAATAGTTAATTGGCCCCTCTGGTCATTTCTTAACAGCTCTGAAAAGTTCATTGGTTTTAGTTAAAGGCTTTTTCAGAGTTTCAGGTTCCAATATGCTGAGAGTTTGAACAAGTTTGTGTTCTTTATGTGTCTTTTAAATATAATATTTTGAGGTCATCTTGGCAAAGAATTAAGAGGTTAGATATTTGCTTGCTAAGGAAAACATGAGAACGAAATTAGTATTTTATATGAGATTAAATTTGAAATATATATTTGAAAGCAAAAATGAACTTCAGCTAATTTTAAAATTGGGGAAACGTGAATATTGATGTAAAATTATTAATATAAAATTAATGTTGACAAAACTATTATAGAAAAGATTTAAAGATAGGAATATTTACATAAATATTGTCATCCTCAAAGTATTGTCATACTTTAAAATGTATTTTAGAATTCTTAAACTGGTATCAACATTTTGGCTTTCAAATGTATTATTTCTTTCTATGCCATAAAAAAATGGCTTTTTTCTGTGAAGTGGTTGGATATAAGATAAAAAATTCTTATAGCTTATATTTGAAAGGCTGGTGGAATAGTTCTAATCTCTTTGTAATTTTTTTTGGTTGAGAATTGGTAAGTCAAACCAACTCTTTTGACTTAACTTTTAGCTTCCTATTACACTCTGAAATGTGCAAAGTGCATCTCTGCAACTGTGATATTAGCTCTTCATACACAAGTGTTTAATTCAAGTAGGTGGGTGTTTTAGTTCACACATTGGACTCATGTTCTAACATCCATAAGAGAAACACTTGAAGGAACATATATACAGCATAGTCATCCAAATCTATGACTAAACAGAAATGCAATTATTTGTCAGGATCTCATTTCTATATACATCGCTTTTCTTTTGTAGTGCTATTACTAAATTATAATCTTAGGGGTGTGTGTGTGTGTGTGTGTGTGTGCGTGTGTGTGTGTATGTGCAAAAAGATGAGTAGAGAAGATGGAAGTAATTTTTCCCTATTGCTTAACTCCGCAAATTTTATTTATTTTTTTAAAGAATTTATTTATTTTTTAACAGAGTGAGAGACAGCGAGAGAGGGAACACAAGCAGGGAGAGTGGGAGAGGAAGAAGCAGGTTTCCCGCTGAGCAGGGAGCCTGATGTGGCACTCGATCCCAGGACCCTGGGATCATGACCTAAGCCGAAGGCAGAAGCTTAATGACTGGGCCACCCAGGTGCCCTGAAAATTTTATTTTTAAGGATATTATTTTAGTTGTTTATAACAATAAGTTCTCAGAAGCTCTATCAGACATTTTATTATAGTAAGACATATCCAAGAACTATTTGTTTCTCTCAGTATAATATATGCTCTGGGATGTAACTTTTTTTTCTTCTATTTCATTATCTTTAAAACTTAAAAAAAATCAACATTTTGTTTTGACTGCCTCTTAAGTTTCTGTTAACTGATCGGTAATTCATGCAAATGGAAAGGAACACAAATGGGACATCTAGGAAAAAAACGAAAAATTGAAAAGAGGAAAAAATAAGAGGAAAACATATTTGAAAATTTAATAAAATTATATTTCCTTTCAGATGCACAAACTTTTTAAAAGTTGTGTTTCTCAGACATTCTTCCAGGGAGTAGATTTTCAAAGCAATCATTTTTCAGACAAAAGAAAAACAAAGGGGTAAACTTTATACTAAATCAATCCCAAATCAAATAAAAACTCATTTCATTTTATTTTTTGGAACTTTAAATAAGAATGTAAACATATGAAATTATGTTCAGAAAAATCACACAGAGGCACTACTCATAGTCTAGTTAAGAGTTAAAAATAGATGCACTTAGGAAACAAAGGTAATTACCCAGTTTTAATCTAGATCTCAAACTGTCTCTTGAGAAGATTTGCACCACATCAAAATTTTAAAGGCCAGTTTCTTACTATACAGTGCAAAGTTCAACACTGTATACAGTTTATTATTCTTGATTTATCAGATATCTGTGTGCATATATTCATGGCATATGAAGGGCATTTTTGTATATTATCTTTTCTTGAGCTTTGAATTTGTAATTATTGAAAGCAGATATTTATATTCCTAATATACCCCAGCTTTTCAAAACTTTCCAAAATTATGTTGCAAAGACACATTCATATGTTCATATTTTCAGTAAAAAGCAACTCTTCAATGTTCCATTTATTTGCTAAATTAGGAAGTTTGTACCTGGTTTGTCCCAAACTGTCATAGGTCATTTACATATCCAGACATTACTCATATCATCACTATAAAATCTGGTGGTTGGAGATTTGTTTCTATGTGTTCTGGTAGCCAGAGATCAAAAATAATGATTCTATGTTCTTGATATTTTGTCCTCAACAGTTGTGTGATCATAAAGGAAGATGGTCCATAAGAGAAGTTGAAATAGAGTACTACACATATCTGCACATTACTGCCTGGACCTTTTTGCACCCTTCTTCTTGTGGCAATAAATACACATTTTCATGTGCACAACAAGCCATTGTGTCAATGAGAACAGCACTCACACTGAACCCAATTAAATATTATTTTGCTTTGCACCTATTTGTACAATTTTTAATATTGAGGAATTATAACTGTCATTCACAAAAAAATCAAATCACCAGATATTGTTGCTTCATTATTTTGCAAAAAAAAAAAAGCGGTGAGGTCATTATTAGCCAGAAAGTAGAAAAAAAAACATAAATCTAACAAATCATTTAATTGTATCTTAAATTACACTGTAGCATTGACTACTATAAAGCAAAGTATCATTACAGTAGAACAGCAATCAATGGCAATAACTGTACTCTAGAAGCAGTAAGGGTATACAAATACATGATAAATTGGAAAAAATAAATGTGAACTCAAAAATGCAGTATTTTTCAATCTCTGTCAACACCAACAGGAGAATTTTTAATCAATGTTATTTTTTATGTGCAACACTAACCCTAGATATCAATTCTAATGCTATACTCCATTAAAAGAAACTCAGACTCCTTGAAGCTAGTTAATTCCTTGTTTTGAAGTGAAAAAATTACCCTAAATCTGAAATATTTTGTTATAAAACATGAAAGGACTTTGCAAATTTCAGGGGGAAGTATAGAAAGGTGTCAATTAAAGACTGTCCTAATATTCATTTTTTAACAGTCTGAAAATAAAATAATAAAGAGTATTAGTTCTATTATGTTTTATTTTATTTGATAATGACATAGTATTTTGTTAATATAATAATTAATTAGAAAAGTTAAATTTTTAAAAGAGCATGCACTCATAATAATCCTCAAGAGAAATGTTAGTATAAACTGTTCACAAAAAGAGTTGTAAGATAAAACAAGTGTAGACATAATAGAAATATGAATTGAGGTGTTCATTTGTATGGGGATTTTATTTCTTCTGTAAATTAAATATATGCTTATAATAAAGCATGTCAATGTAATTACAAGAAAATGGCAATGATAAAAGTATATCATTTAAGGGTGAACCATGGATTGCATAAAAGGAAAGCTAATGTGAAGGTTTTGATGTACAATATTATTGATTTGGCACAATTTAAGTTTAACAATCAACCAGAAATTTAGCATGATGATCAGTGATGTGTATTTAAATAACTGTGATGTGCTCAGGAGGACTTACTTGTGCTTTGAAAATAAATAATTGAAGAGGAGGAAGAAGCAAGATGGCAGAGGAGGAGGGGACCCTACTTCAACTGGTCCCCTGAATTTAGCTGGATAGCTATCAAACCATTTTGAACACCCACGAAAACAACCTGAGATGTAAGAATATATATCTGGATCTCTAAAAGCAGAAAGGAGACTGCTTTTCGCAAGGTAGGATGTGCAGAGTCATGAATCTATGGGAAGATATCAGAAGATAAACAGAATAGGGAGGGAGCCTACATAAGCTGGCTCCTGGAAAGTGATATAACACCAGAGGGCAAAATTGGAACCCTTAGAAATCTGCTCTAGTGAGAGACATCCCTCTCTGAAAGGGCTCTGAAAATGAAAAGGCAGAATTCTAGGTGGGGCATTGTGCTCTTGGAATCTGAGGAGTCACAGAGCCAACAGGGATGTCTGAACCAGTAGAGTGCCCGAACAGTGGAGCCTGGAAGCAAGATATAGTCAGCAAGTCCAGGAGGGCACTCTCAGCTCAGGTTGCCATAAATCTTGAGCCAGTCTGGTTGGTAATCAACCTTTTCCTGAGCAGCCTATAAAAGACTGGAACCTGGGGTGAAACAGCTGCACCCAGGACTGGGCAAAAGCTTGCAGCGTGGTAGCGGCCTGGAAAGGACATTTGGGTGTCACCCAGACATGATCCAGGAGCTTTGGGTAGGAGCACAAGCCCACAGCCACTTGTGGTTTTAGAGTTACAAAGGGCAGTGGCACACCTGGGCCCCTGGGACTGTCTCAGATTTGCAGTGGGCATGCACTGTGGGACACTGTGGTTTTTTGGCCCATACAGAAGTGGAGACTCTTTGTACTGGAGGGTTTATTAAAGAGGGAAGACTGTAAATTTTCTGCTCTGGGCCAGAAGTTTGGGCACAGCCATTTTTGCTCTGATCCACTAAAGAGGCCAGGAAAGTGTCCAGGGAAAAAAAGCCACACAGAAGACCAGGTACACTGAGCCCATCCCCCTGACAGGGGATGGGGCAACTCTGCCCAGGCAGGGTTACCTGAGAAACAGCACAGCTGGCCTCTCCCCCCAGAAGACAGACTAGAAGAATAGGTGTACAACAATCTTATAGATCCCACAAAACTGTAAAATACCAAAGCCAGAAGAAAATAGTATATGGAGCTCCAGGTGTTGCCTCATGACTCATTTACTTTTCAGATAATATTCTCCTTTTCTTTTTTTTTCTTATGCTTTTTCTCTCTTTTTTTTCTTTTTACCTTCATCCCATTTCAACTAGATGCTTATTGTACCAACTTATATTTCACAGTTGCTTTTTATTTTATTTTAGATTTTTCAAGAATCCATCTTGCTTGGGTCATGGTTGATATTTTGGACTCTGTTCATTCACTCACCCATCGTTCTTTGGGCATAATGACTAGAAGGAGGAACTCACAGAACAAAGAACGAGAGGCAGTGTTCTCTGCCACAGAGCTAATCGATATAGGTATAAGATGACAGAGATAGAATTCAGGATATCAATCATAAAATTAATACCTACGCTTTAAAAAGAGCATTATTGACAATATTGAATCTCTAAGACCAGAAATGAGAGCTAATCAGGCTGAACTTAAAATGCTATGAATGAAAAAAAAACGCTATGAATGAGAGGCAGTCTAAACTGGATACTCTAACAGCTAGGGTCAATGAGGCAGAAGAGAGAATGTGATCTAGAAGACAAGTTGATGGAAAGGAAGGAAGTTGAGGAAAACAGAGATAGACAACTAAAGCCCATGATAAAGGGCTTGGGGGGGGAAGGGAGCAAGATGGTGGGGGAGTAGGAGACCTGGATTTCGTCTGGTCTCAGGAATTCAGCTGGATAGGGATCAAAACATTCTGAACACCTACGATCTCAACAAGAGATCGAAGAAAAGAATAGCAACAACTCTCTAAACAGAAAAGAGACCACTTTCTAGAAGGTAGGACGTGCGGAGAAGTGAATCTGAGGCAATATTCAGAGGATAGATGGCGGGGGAGGGGACCTCCGTCAGCCAGTTCTGGCAAGTGATAGAGCCGCGGGGCACAAAATCAGAACTTTTAAAAGTCGGGTCCGCTGAGGGACGTAGCACCAGTGGCTAAGCTGGGGGTGGAACCCTCGCAGCACAGTGTGGTCTCAGGACCCTCGGGGTCACAGAAAGACCAGGTGTGCCTGAGTGCAGCAGAGCTCCAGGGAATCAGAGCAGGGAAGCCAGCAGAAGAGACGGAGCCGAGGCACAGGCTCTCAGCTCGGTGTTGCCATAAACTGTGATCAGTGACAGTTGGGCCACTGCTCCTCCAGCAGGGACCCAACAAGTGGCAGATCCGGAGAGACTCCCCTTCCTCCCCTGGGGAGGAGTGGCACGAGAGTGCACCACAGGGATCTGTTGGGTTTGGAGACTCCACACTGAGTCAGGTGGCAGAGATAGAAATGTTCGGTCACAGGCCGGGTGAGCACGGAGTGCGGCCAGAGACTGGGGAGACGGGAGTGACTGACTGCTTTTCTCTGGGGGTGCACTGAGGAGAGGGACCCTGACTTCTCGGCTCCTCCGGGGTGGAGATTGGGAGGCCACCATTTTCAATCTCATCCTCCAAATCTGTACGGAAAACTTGCAGGGAACAAAAGCTCCCAAGAGCAAACCCAAGCAGATTGTTTAGCCAGGCCCAGCAAGGGCGGGGCAATTCCACCTCAGGCAAAGACATTTGGGAACCACGGCAACAGGCCCCTCCCCCAGAAGATCAGCACGGACAGCCACCCAAGACGAAGTTTACCGATCAATGAGAACAGGAGAACTCCAGCGCTAGGGGAATACTGCACATAGAATCCATGGCTTTTTTACCATGATTCATTAAGCGTTCAAAGCTAATTTTTTTAACATTTTTTTTTGAATTTTTCTTTTTCCATTTTTCAACCAATATCTTATCAATCCCTTTTTTTAATTTATTTTTCATTTTTTAGAGTCATATTCTATCCCTTCATAGTAGTTACCCTTATTTTTGGCATATATATACATAAGTTGTTCTCGCTTTAAAATTTTGAGATACAGTTTCTTCTAACATATCAAAATATACCCTAAATCTCTAGTGTATGGCTTTGTTCTACTCTCCTGCCTGATCATATTCTCTCCCCTTTTTTTTCTTTCTTTCTTTTTTTTAATCCTCTTTTTTCTTTTTTCCAACACCTTATTAATTCCCTTTTGAATATTTTTTATAATTTTCAACTTTACAGTCATATTCCATCCGTACATTGTATCAACCCTTATTTTATACATATTTAACTCTTTCTTTCCTTAAAATTTTAGGAGGCACTTTCTTCTAACAGACCAAAATACACTTAATCTAGTGTGTGGCACTGATCTATAAACCAGCCTGATCATATTTGATCATATTCTGGTTTTTTTTTGTTTTGTTTCCTTTTGTTCTGTTTTTGTTTGTTTTTATAATTTTCTTTTTCTTTTTCTTCTTTTTTCTTACTATCCCTTTCTTTTCCCCTGGTTTCAGGTCTTTTCTGATTTGTTTAGAATATCACTTCTGGGGACACTATTACCCTATTAGCATTTTGTGCTCTCATTCATTTATTCTTCCCTGGACAGAATGACAAGAAGAAAAAGATCACCTCAACAAAAAGAACAAGAGGTACTACCGTCTGCCAGTGACCTACTCAATATGGACATTAGTGAGATGTCGGACCTAGAGTTCAGAATCATGATTTTAAAGATAATAGCTGGGCTTGAAAAAGGCATGGAAGTTATTAGAGAAACCCTTTCTGGAGAAAAAAAAACTAAAATCTAACAAAGTCGAAATCAAAAAGGATGTTAATGAGGTGCAATCAAAAATGGGGGCACTAACTGCTAGGATAAATGAGGCAGAAGAGAGAATCGGCAATACAGAAGACCAAATGATGGAAAATAAAGAAGCTGAGAAAAAGAGAGATAAACAACTACTGGATCACGAGGGCAGAATTCGAGAGAAAAGCGATACCATAAGACAAAACAACATTAGAATAATTGGGATCCCAGAAGAAGAAGAAAGAGAGAGAGGGGCAGAAGGTATATTGGAGCAAAGTATAACTGAGAACTTCCCTAATGTGGGGAAGGAAACAGGCATCAAAATCCAGGAGCACAGAGAACCCCTCTCAAAATCAATAAAAATAAGTCAACACCCCAACATCTAATAGTAAAACTTAGAGTCTCAGAGACAAAGAGAAAATCCTGAAAGCAGCTCGGGAGAAGAGATATGTAACCTAGAATGGTAGAAACATTAGATTGGCAACAGACCTATCCACAGAGACCTGGCAGGCCAGAAAGGACTGGCATGATATATACAGAGCACTAAACGAGAAAAATATGCAGCCAAGAATACTATATCCAGCTAGGCTCTCATTGAAAACTGAAGGAGAGCTAAAAAACTTACAGGACAAACAAAAATTAAGGAATATGCAAATACGAAACCAGCCTTACAATAAATCCTGAAAAGGGTCCTCTAAGCAAAGAGAGAGCCTAAAAGCACCATAGACCAGAGAGGAACAGAGACAATATACAGTAACAGTCACCTTACAGACAATACAGTGACACTAAATTCTTATCTTTCAATAGTTACCCTGAACGTAAATGTGCTAAAGACCCCGATCAAAAGACACCGGCTATCAGATTGGATTAAAAAACAAGCCCTGTCAATATGCTGTCTGCAAGAGACTCATTTTAGATCCAAAGACACCCCCACATTGAATGTGAGGGGGTGGAAAACCCATGCTAACGGACACCAAAAGAAAGCTGGGGTGGCAATCCTTATATCAGACAAATTAGATTTTAATTCAAAGACTGTAATAAGAGATGAGGAAGGACACTATATCCTACTTAAAGGGTCTATCCAACAAGAAGATCTACCCATTGTAAATATCTATGCCCCTAACATGGGAGCAGCCAATTATAAAAGGCAATTAATAACAAAAGCGAAGAAACACATAAACAACAATACAATAATAGTGGGAGACTTTAACACCCCCCTGACTGAAATGGACAGATCATCTAAGCAAAAGATCAACAAGGAAATATAGACTTTAAATGACACACTGGACCAAATGGACTTCACAGACATATTCAGAACATTCCATCCCAAAGCAACGGAATACACATTCTTCGCTAGTGCCCATGGAACATTCTCCAAAATAGATCACATCCTGGGTCTCTATCAGGTGTCAACAGGTTCCAAAAGATTGGGATTATTCCCTGCATATTTTCAGACCATAATGCTTTGAAACTAGAACTCAATCATAAGAGGAAAGTCAGAAAGAACTCAAATACATGGAGGCTAAAGGGTATCCTACTAAAGAATGAATAGGTCAACTAGGAAATTAAAGAAGAACTTAAAAAATTCATAGAAACCAATGAAAATGAAAACACAACTGTTCAAAATCTTTGGGATACAGCAAAGGCAGTTCTAAGAGGAAACTATGTAGCAATACAAGCCTTTCTCAAGAAACAAGAAAGGTCTCAAATACATAACCTAACCCTACACCTAAAGGAGTTAGAGAAAAAACAACAAATAAAGCCTAAACCCAGCAGGAGAAGAGAAATAATAAAGATCAGAGAAGAAATCAATGAACTAGAAACCAAAATTACAAGGGAACAGATCAACGAAACTAGGAGCTGGTTCTTTGAAAGAATTAATAAGATTGATAAACCCATGGCCAGACTTATCAAAAAGAAAAGAGAAATAACCCAAATCAACAAAATCATGAGTGAAAGAGGAGAGATCACAACCAACACCAAAGAAATACAATTATAAGAACATATTATGAGCAACTCTATGCCAGCAAATTAAATAACCTGGAAGAAATGGATGCATTCCTAGAGATGTATCAACTACCAAAAGTGAACCAGAAAGAAATAGAAAACCTGAACAGACCTGTAACCACTAGGGAAATTGAAGCAGTCATCAAAAATCTCCCAACAAACAAAAGCCCAGGACCAGATGGCTTCCCAGGGGAATTCTACCAAACATTTAAAGAAGAATTAATACCTATTCTCCTGTAACTGTTCAAAAAAATAGAAATGGAAGGAAAACTTCTAAACTCATTTTATGAGGCCACCATTACCTTGATCCCAAAACCAAAGACCCCATCAAAAAGGAGAATTACAGACCAATGTCCTTGATGAGCATGGATGCAAATATTCTCGCCAAAATACTAGCCAATAGGATCCAACAGTACATTAAAAAGATTTTTCACCATGACCAAGTGGGTTTTATCCCTGGGCCGCAAGGTTGCTTCAACATCCGCAAATCTATCAACGGGATACAATATATTAACAAAAGAAAGAACAAGAATCATATGATCCTCTCAATAGATGCAGAAAAAGCGTTTGACAAAGTACAGCATCCTTTCTTGATCAAAACTCTTCAGAGTATAGGGATAGAAGGTACATACCTCAAGATCATAAAAGCCATCTATGAAAAACCTACAGCGAATATCATTCTCGATGGGGAAAAGCTGAGAGCTTTCCCCTTAAGGTCAGGAACGCAGCAGTCATGTCCACTATCACCACTGCTATTCAACATAGTATTAGAAGTCCTAGCCACAGCAATCAGACAACAAAAAGAAATCAAAGGCATCCAAATCGGCAAAGAGGAAGTCAAACTCTCACTCTTTGCCAATGATATGATACTTTATGTGGAAAACCCAAAAGACTCCACCCCAAAACTGCTAAAACTCATACAGGAATTCAGTAAAGTGGCAGCATATAAAAATCAATGCACAGAAATCAGTGGCATTCTTATACACCAACAACAAGACAAAAGAGAGAGAAATGAAGGAGTCAATCCCATTTACAATTGCACCCAAAACCATAAGATACCTAGGAATAAATCTAACCAAAGAGGCAAAGGATCTGTACTCAGAAAACTATAAAATTCTCATGAAAGAAATTGAGGAAGGCACAAAGAAATGGAAAAACGTTCCATGCTCATGGATTGGAAGAACAGACTTTGTGAAGATGTCAATGCTACCTAGAGCAATCTACACACTCAATGCAATCCCTATCAAAATACCATCCACTTTTTCAAAGAAATGGAACGAATTTTCCTAAAATTTGTATGGAACCAAAAAAGACCCCGAATAGCCAGAGGAATCTTGAAAAAGAAAAGCAAAGCTGGCGGCATCACAATTCTGGCCTTCCAGCTCTATTACAAAGCTGTCATCAGCAGGACAGTATGGTACTGGCACAAAAACAGACACATAGATCAATGGAACAGGATCGAGAGCCCAGAAATGGACCCTCAACTCTATGGTCAACTAATCTTTGCAAAGCAGGAAAGTATGTCCAAGGGAAAAAATACAGTCTCTTCAAGAAATGATGTTGGGAAAATTGGACAGCCACATGCAGAAGAACGAAACTGGACCATTTCCTTATACCCCACACAAAAATAGACTCCAAATGGTTGAAAGACCTCAATGTGAGACAGGAGTCCATCAAAATCCTAAAGGAGAACACAGGCAGCAACCTCTTCGACCTCAGCCGCAGCAATTTCTTCCTAGAAACATCGCCAAAGGCAAGGGAAGCAAGGACAAAAATGAACTCTTGAGATTTCATCAAGATAAAATCTTTTGCACAGCAAAAGAAACAGTCAACAAAACCAAAAGACAACCGACAGAATGGGGTGAAAATATTGGCAAATGACATATCAGATAAAGGGCTAGTATCCAAAATCTATAAAGAACTTATCAAACTCAACACCCAAAGAACAAATAATCCAATCAAGAAATGGGCAGAAGACATGAACAGACATTTTTCCAAAGAAGACATCCATATGGCCAACAGACATGAAAAAGTGCTCAACATTGCTCGGCATCAGGGAAATCCAAATCAAAACTTCAATTAGATACCACCTCACACCATTCAGGATGGCTAAATTTAACAAGTCAGGAAATGACAGATTTTGGTGGAGATGCGGAGAAAGGGGAACCCTCCTACACTTTTGGTGGGAATTCAAGCTGGTGCAACCACTCTGGAAAACAGTATGGAGGTTCCTCAAAAAGTTGAAAATAGAGCTACCATACGATTTAGCAATTGCACTACTGGGTATTTACCACAAAGATACAAATGTCGGGATCTGAAGGAGTACGTGCTCCCCAATGTTTATAGCAGCAATGTCCACAATAGCCAAACTGTGGAAAGAGCCAAGATGTCCATCGACAGATGAATGGATAAAGAAGAGGTGGTATATATACACAATGGAATATTATGCAGCCATCAAAAAGAATGAGATCTTGCCATTTGCAACGACGTGGATGGAACTGGCAGGTGTTATGCTGAGTGAAATATGTCAATCAGAGAAAGACAGGTATCATATGACCTCACTGATATGAGGAATTCTTAATCTCAGTAAACAAACTGAGGGTTGCTGGAGTGGTGGGGGGTGGGAGGGATGGGGTGGCAGGGTGATAGACTTTGGGGTCGTATGTGCTATGGTGAGCGCTGTCAATTGTGCAGGGCTATTGAATCACATTCTGTACCTCTGAAACAAATAATGCAATATATGTTAAGAAAAAAATAAAGAAGAATATATCAGGAGGGGAAGAATGAAGGCGGGTAAATCGGAGGGGGAGACAAACCATGAGAGACGATGGACTCTGAAAAATAAACTGAGGGTTCTAGAGGGGGGGGAGTGGGGGGATGTATTAGCCTGTTGATGGGTATAAAACAGGGCACGTTCTGCATAGAGCACTGGGTGTTATGCACAAACAATGAATCATGGAACACTACATCAAAAACTAATAATGTAATGTATGGTGATTAACATAAAAATAAAAAAATTTAAAGAAAAAATAAAATAAAAAACGGTTTGGAGAGATTAATGATGCCATGAAACATTCCAATGTCAGAATTATTGGGATCCACAAGGAAGTGGAGAGTGAGAAGGACAGAAGGCATATTTGAGCAAATCATAGCTGAGAAAATCTTTAATCTGGGGAAGGAAACAAGCAGTCGTGTCCAAGAGGTAGAGAGGACTCCTCCCAAAATCAATAAAAATAGATGAACACCCTGACATATAATATGAAATTTGCAAATCTTAGAACCAAAGAAACTATCCTGAGAATAGCCAGGTAGAACAGTCTCCTTACATATGGAGGGAGAATCATCAGAATAACATCAGACCTATCTGCAGAAACCTGACAAACCAGAAAGGGCTGGAAAGACATATTCAGGGCACTAAAGGAGAAGAACATGTAGCCAAGAATATGCCAAGGCTGTAATTCAGAATGGATAGAGAGATAAAGAGTTTCCAGGACAGGTAGATACATAAGAATATGTGACCACCAAGCCAGCCCTGCAAGAAATATTAAGGGGGATCCTATAAGCAGAGACCTTAAGAGAATTATAGACAAGAAAGTAACAGAGACAATCTACAGAAACAGGTACTTTGTTTCTCAATGGCACTCAATTCATATCTTTCAATAGTTACTCTGAATGTAAATGGACTGATTGCTCCAGTCAAAAGACACACAGTATCAGCTTGGTTAAAATAGCAGGACCCATCCATATGCTTTCTACAAGAGACTCATTTTGAACCTAAAGACACCTCCAGATTGAAAATGAGGAGATGGAGAACTATTTACCATGCCAATGGACCTCAAAAAAAGCTGGGGTAGGAATTGTCATATCAGACTAATTAGATTTTAAACCAAAGACCATAGTAAGAGATGTAGAGGGACACTATATCATACTTAAAGGGTCTATCCAGCAAGAAGATCTAACAATTGTAAATATCTGTACCCCCAATATGGGAGCAGTCAATTATATAAACCAATTAACAACCAAAATAAAAAAATATTGATAATAATACATTAATAGTAGGAGACCTCAACATTCCACTCACAGCAATGGACAGATCATCTAAGCAGAAGATCAACAAAAAAACAAGAGCTTTGAAGGACACATTGGACAAGATGGACTTCACAGACATATACAGAACATTCCATCCTACAACAACAGAATTCTTCTCAAGTGCACATGGAATGTTCTCCAGAATAGATCACATACAGGGTTAAAAATCTGATACCAAATAACTGATACCAAAAGATTAAGATTATCCCCTGCATATTTTCAGACAGCAATGCTTTGAAACTGCAATTCAACCACAAGGACAAATTTGGGAGGAATGCAAACACTTGGAGTTTAAAGAACATCCTGCTAAAAAATGTTTGAGTCAACCTGGAAATTAAAGAAGAACTTAAACAATTCATTGAAACCAATGAAAATGAAAACACATACATTCAAAACCTACGGGATCCTGCAAAGGTGGTCCTAAGAGGGAAGTACATAGCCATCCAAGCCTCTCTCAAAAAATTAGAAAAATCCCAATTGCAAAAGCTAACCTTACCTTTAGACTTTATTTGCTGGAGAAAGAACAGCAAATAAAGTCTAAACTAAGCAGAAGAAGAGAAATAATAAAGGGTAGGGCAGAAATAAATTAAATAGAAACTAGAAGAACAGCAAAATAGATCAATGAAACTAGAAGCTATTTCATTGAAAGACTTAATAAGATCTATAAACCTTTGGTCATACTTATCCAAAAGAAAAGGGAAAGGACCTAAATCAATAAAATCATGAATGAAAGGGGAGAGATCACGACTAACACCAAGGAAATAGAAACAATTATTAGAAATTATTACCAGCAATTATATGCCAACAAATTAATCAATCTACAAGAAATGAATGCATTCCTGGAAACTTATAAACTACCAAGACTGAAAGAGGAGGAAATAGGCAATCTGAACAAACCAATAACCAGGAAGGAAATTGAAGCAGTCATCAAAAACCTCCCAAAAAACAAGAGTCCAGGGCCTGATGCCTTCCCAGGGGAATTCTACCAAACATTTAAAGAAGAAATCATACCTATTCTACTGAAGTTGTTTCAAAAAATAGAAATGGAAGGAAAACTTACAAACTCATTCTATGAGGCTAGAATTACCCTGATCCCCAAACCAGACAAAGACTCCATCAAAAAGGATAATTACAGAACAATATCCCTGATGAACATGAATGCCAAAATACTCAAGATCCTAGCCAATAGGATCCAACAGTACATTAAAAAGATTATTCACCATGACCATGTGAGATTTGTTCCTGGGCTGCAAGGGTGGTTCAACATTGGCAAATCTATAAATGTGATAGAGCATCTTAATAAAAGAAGAGACAAGAACCACATGACCCTCTCAATTGATGCAGAAAAAGTATTTGACAAAATTCAGCATCATTTCTTCATTAAAACTCTCCACAGTGTAGGGATAGAGGAAACATTCCTCAATATCATAAAAGCCTTCTATGCAAAGCCCACAGTGAATATCATTCTCAGTGGGGAAAAGCTGAGAGCTTTTCCCTTAAGGTCAGGAATACGACAGGGATGCCCACTTTCACCACTATTGTTGAGCATAATACTAGACGTCCTAGCCTCAGCAATCAGACAACAAAAAGAAACACAATGCATTCAAATTGGCAAAGAAGAAGTCAAACTCTCTCTCTTTGCACATGACATGATACTTTATGTGGAAAACCCAAAAGACTCTACCCCCCAAATTACTATAACTCATTCAGCAATTCAGCAATGTGGCAGCACACAAAATCAATGCACAAAAACCAGTGGCATTTCTATACACTAACAATGTGACTGAAGAAAGAGAAATTAAGAAATTGATTCCATTTACAATAGCAACAAAGCCATAAGATACCTAGGAATACTCCTAACTAAAAAGGTAAAGGTTCTATACTCTAGAAACTACAGAACACTATGAAAGAAATTGAAGAAGACACAAAGAGATGGAAAAATATTCCATGCTCCTGGATTGGAAGAATAACCATTGTGAAAATGTCTATGCTGCCCAGAGCAATCTACACATTCAGGGCAATCCCTATCAAAATAACACTGGCATTTTTCAAAGAGCTGGAACAATCCTAAAATTTGTATGGAACCATAAAAGACCCCGAATCACCAAGGAAATGTTGAAAAAGAAAATCAAAGCTGGGGGCACCATGATACCTTACTTCAAGCTGTATTACAAAGCTGTGATCATCAAGACAGTACTGGCACAAAAACAGACACATTGATCAATGGAACAGAATAGACAGCTCAGAAATGGACCCTCAACTCTATGGTCAACCAATCTTTGACAAATCTTATTATGAACTAAGTCAATATAAGGAAATATCATAGATTTCATAAAAATAATTTGCTTTTAGTTTATAAGATACATTTCTGCATGTATCAATTCAAATGTCTAGATTTATACTTATATATACTCCTATATCCCAGCCAAAGAAGTTTTAATATACTGAGTAAAGCTAAGAAAATACAGTATAGAATTCCTGATCTTTGTTTAATTCTATACCAGTGCATAGCAGACACTTTATTTTCTAACAACAGTTTTAGATCTCATGTGCTAAGAGGATTAAGATTTGGTTTTTGAAGACATTCATGGTTAAGGTGATTCCATGATTTTTTTGTGATAGAGAGAAAATTGCCTGAGTAAGTAGGTGAATCCAAGGCAATTCTCTACTCTGTTTTTTTTTAATTCAATTTAATTAACATATGGTGTATTATTAGTTTCAGAGGTAGAATTTAGAGATTCATCTGTTGCAGTATTCATTCCAACAAGTGCCCTCCTTTAATGCCCATCATCCAGTTACCCCATCCTCCCACCCACCTACTCTGTTCTTGACAATCCTCAGTGATACAAAGAAACAACCATTACCCCAGGATCCACAGATGTGGTTATTGCTTTCTCCTAGCCCTGTTTGATTAGGGCTTTCACAAGAGGCATGGATTATTTAACTTACAATAGTTAAGCACTAATTTTTACATTGTGATAATAAACACAGGGCTTTTTAGTTATTAGGGATAAAAAGCCTCACTTGTGTTTATTTCATTGTGATAAATTCAGGGATTACTAAACTATAGTGTTGAAATCATATGAGTAGCATTAGCCTCAGGTTCTCTCTAACTCATCTTATTTTTATAAGCTCGTGAAGGTTTTCGTTAAAGTGTTTTCTTCAATGGCACATGATTTCTGAGAATGGGTCCTGAAGGTCTTTATAGTAGGAAGCTACAGATCCCATGCTTAAGGCAAATATGGAGAAAACCTTAATATGGTAACATGAGAAGTTTTCCATTAAGATTTTTAAGATTCATGAAGCATTTCAAAGAATTATGCAAATATGTCATGCTGTGTGCCATTTAGCACATCTTATTATTTCACAGATTAGTGCAATTTAGTGCTTGAGCAGTGGAGACCTCTGTCAGAATTGTTAAAAGCATGAGGCATCTGTAGTTAGAATGCTGACATTAGCAGTCCACAAAATGTGGACAACTGTAACCAAAAATTAGAGAAATTACTATGGAAGTTCTTTCAGAGCAAGGCCAAGATTTGATGAGACACAGATGTCTCTGATGTTCTGTCATATGTGCATAATTTCATAGCTGCACATTTTAATATTTTGAATATTTCATTTCCATTCTTCTGGGGACTAACTTTTAATACTTTCTCAGTTAACAGGTAGAGATGACAGTACCTAATATAAATCTTTCCAAACATGATATTAAAAACTTGTGTTTGCTCACTTTAATCAACAGCTCCATTCTTACAAAAAAATAAAATTGAAACGTAGATATATACTGGCATTAAAGGGAAAAATAAATAATGCTTTTGCAAATATATGAGATATCTTGTACCTCTTCAATGAGTTACAATTAAAAAAATAATGAGAAGAAGGAGAGTTAAAGTAGATTTATTTAGTCTGCTTCTCAGTCTTTCCCAAATCCAGTGACCAGGCCCAGGGGCAAGGGGTGCAATCTGTGTTGTTGCATAGGATCCCACATTTGAAAGCCTCTGCACTAAGTTAAGTTCTGTTGGTGTTAATAGTTTTTAAACAAGGGGTTCCTTCTGTTCATTTTTCAATAGGCCCCATAAATAAACATTGGTCCTGCCAAAGAAGTTGGATAATGTGGACACTTTGGAAGTCTGTTTCAGAGACAGTTAAGATTTGAGAGCGGGAAAAAAAGAACTAAAGAAAAATGAACTGATATTTAATACTTTTTTTAATCTTCAGACATTTGCCAATTTTTTGTATAAGGCAAGAAGCTGAGAATTGTTATTGAAAAATACTTCTAAGAGGGCAAAAATTTATCAGAGATTCATCATTCTGACCATTCTGAAAAGAAAAAAAAATGTTAGATAACAGGACTGTCAAGGTAGCCGGAGGTTGCTCTTTCTTTAGGTCTACTTATAGCTCTGGGCTCAGGTTCTGAGCTTGGTTCAAATAGAGACTGCTACTGAGGAGCCAGCAAAGCTACTGGTGATTATGATGGACTAGTAATTAAAAAACAAAAAGCAAAGCAACAACAAAAAAATCTGAGAAGCAGATTAGAATTTCTCACAGCATCTTGATAAGGAAAATGACCCAACAGACCCTCAGGAGAAAACCTGGAGGACTATACACTCTAGTCTAAAAAATGTATATTATCAATGCACTCAGAAAACTATAAAATACTCATGAAATTAAATAAAACCTGTTCATGTATCAGAAAACTAAATATTATAAAGGAATTATGTAGTTCCAAAGTACAATGTGAATTTAATGCAATTGTAAACAAGATAACAGGAGATATAATAGTGAAAATTGAAAAGCTAATTCTAAAGTCTAAAAGAAATGCAACAGATTGAGAATAAATAGTTTTCAAATTCTGTGGCAATTTATTTCCACCCTAATTATATAG
Source organism: Eumetopias jubatus (assembly GCF_037043125.1). Classification (NCBI taxonomy): domain Eukaryota; kingdom Metazoa; phylum Chordata; class Mammalia; order Carnivora; family Otariidae; genus Eumetopias; species Eumetopias jubatus. The sequence goes on from NW_028274954.1 coordinate 26,323, forward strand.
TTGGCCATATAAAAACATTTTGACTTTTACAAGAAGCCTAAAAATTTGTTTTCCTTGCATCATTTCTTGGAAATTATTCTGTATGTTGATAATCCAGAAAAATGAGGTATTGAGCCAAGGAGGAAGATCAGGAACCTAGGAAAGAGCATATTTAATCCAGAGGAGAAGGGAAGTTGTAAGATTACAGTTGCAGAGCAGACTAGAAAGCACAACTCTTACGGACAAAGGACACTGGGAAGGAAAGAAGTTGAGGGAGAAAAATTGGGAAAGAAGAAATTGGGGGGGAAGTGAGCAAATGCTAAAGAAACATTAAAGAAACATCAGGAAAAACAAAACTGGGCAAGAAAGGAAATGTATTATCTTACTGCTTGTTTGTCACTGCAGGGCAAAGTACCTATTTTGAGTCACCCAACATAATTTAAATCAACAATTATGAATGCATACATTCTCAATATCCAGGCAGAAAATGAAATATCAAGGAGTAGAGGAGAGACCATATTTTTAAAAATGGTGAGTAAGGCTTATGGATTAATAGAGATCATAGGCCTTACTTATTATGCTTTCCATTTTTAAAAGTATTATCAATAGTGACCAATTTGGGCTCCTGATAAGTGTTTACAAAACCTAAAAACTATAAAAGAAAAGGCACAAATGACTAAATTTGGGAAGTGGAATGTATGGAGAAGACTGGAGTGGAAGAATAAAGTCATTAATATTTTCCTCTTACAAAGCAGAAAGCTAAGTATACTTGGAAAAGATAAGGTGAAATGTATGTTACTTAAAATTATAGAGTAACCAATGCAGAAAACATTGGTTTGGGAAGTAGTTTAATGAGGTGATACATACTCTATCATATCAGGAAGTAATAAATAAAATTGCTAAATTAGGAACAGCTTTATAGTATATTATTGAGAGAAAGAGAGACAACTGATAGCAGATGCCAATGGTCACTTTGAGGATCCTCATTGGGAATGTTCCTGTGAGAAAAGGCTGCTGCTTTCTCAGGACAAGAGACCTGTAACCTACAATGGTGGAAACATTAGATTGGCAACAGACCTAACCACAGAGACCTGGCAGGCTAGAAAGGAATGGCATGATGTACTCAGAGCACTAAATGAGAGAAATATGGAGCCAAGAATAATATATCCAGCTAGGCTGTCATTGAAAAGAGAAGGAGAGATAAAAAGTTTCCAGGACAAACAAAACTAAAGAAATTTGCAAACACGAAACCAGCCCTACAAGAAATATTGAAAGGAGTCCTCTAAGCAAAGAGAGAGCCTAAAAGTAACATAGACCAGAAAGGAACACAGACAATATACAGTAACAGTCACCTTACAGGAACTACAGTGGCATTAAATTCATATCATTCAATAGTTACCCTGAATGTAAATGCGCTAAAGGCCCATATCAAAAAACACAGTGTATCAGATTGAATAAAAAAACAAGACCCATTGATATGCCATCTGCAAGAGAGACTAATTTTAGACCCAAAGACACCTCCAGATTGAAAGTGAGGAGGTGGAAAACAATTTACCATGCTAATGGAGACCAAAAGAAACCTGGTGGCAATCCTTATATCAGACAAATTAGATTTTAAACTAAAGACTGTAATAAGAGATGAGGAAGGATACTATATCCTACTTAAAGGGTCTATCCAACAAGAAGATCTAACAATTGTAAATATCTATGCCCCTAACATGTGAGAAGCCAATTATATAAGCCAATTAATAACAAAAGCAAAGAAACACATCGACAAAAATACAATAACAGTGGGGGACTTTAACACCCCCCTCACTGAAATGGACAGATCATCTAAGCAGAAGATCGGCAAGGAAATAAACACTTTAAATGACACACTTGATCAAATGACTTCACAGATAGAACATTCCAACCCAAAGCAACAGAATACACATTCTCTCTAGTGCCCGTGGAACATTCTCCAGAATAGATCACGTCCTAGGTCACAAATCAGGTCCAACACGTACCAAAAAATTGGGGTTATTCCCTGCATATTTTCAGACCACAATGCTTTCAAACTAGAACTCAATCACAAGAAGAAAGCTGGAAAGAACACAAATACATGGAGGCTAAAGAGCATCCTACTAAAGAATGAATGGATCAACCAGGAAATTAAAGAAAAATTAAAAAAATTCATGGAAACAAATGAAAATGAAAATATAACTGTTCAAAATCTTTGGGATGCAGCGAAGGCAGTCCTAAGAGGAATGTACATAGCAATAGAAGCCTTTCTCAAGAAACAAGAAAGGTCTCAAATACACAACCTAACCCTACATCTAAAGGAGCTGGAGAAAGAACAGCAAATAAAGCCTAAACCCATCAGGAGAAGAGAAATAATAAAGATCAGAGCAGAAATCACTGAAATAGAGACCAAAAGAACAGTAGAACAAATCAACAAAACTAGGAGGTGGTTCTTTGAAAGAAATAACAAGACTGATAAACCCCTAGCCTGACTTATCAAAAAGAAAAGAGAAATGACCTGACTAAATAAAATCATGAGTGAAAGAGAAGAGATCACAACCAACACAAAGAAATACAAACAATTATAAGAACATATTATGAGGACCTACATACCAGCAAATTAGATAATCTGGAAGAAATGGATGCATTCCTAGAGTTGTATCAACTACCAAAACTGAATGAGGAAGAAGTAGAAAACCTGAACAGACCTATAACCACTAAGGAAATTGAAGCAGTCATCAAAAATCTCCCAACAAACAAAAGCCCAGGGCCAGAAGGCTTCCCAGGGGAATTCTACCAACCATTTCAAGAAGAATTAATACCTATTCTTCTGAAACTGTTCCAAAAAATTGAAATGGAAGGAAAACTTCCAAACTCATTTTATGAGGCCACCACTACCTTGATCCCCAAACCAGACAAAAACCCCATCAAAAAGGTTTACAGAATATCCTTGATGAACATGCATGCAAAAATTCTCACCAAAATGCTAGCCAATACGATCCAACAGTACATTAGAAGGATTATTCACCACGACCAAGTGGGATTTATCCCTGGGCTGCAAGGTTGGTTCAACATCCGCAAATCAATCAATTCATTAATAAAGAAAGAACAAGAAACCTATGATCCTCTCAATAGATGCAGAAAAAGCATTTGACAAAGTACAGCATCTTTTTTTGATCAAAACTCTTCCGAGTATAGGGATAAAGGGTACATACCTCAAGATCATAAAAGCCACCTATGAAAAACACACAGCGAATATCATTTTCAATGGGGAAAAACAGAGAGCTTTCCTCCTAAGGTCAGGAAGATGGCAGAGATGTCCACTATCACCACTGCTATTCAACATAGTAGTACAAGTCCTAGCCACAACAATCAGACAACAAAAAGAAATAAAAGGCATCCGAAAATAAATAAATAAATAAATAAAAAGCATCCGAAGTGGCAAGGAAGAAGTCAAACTCTACTTTCTGCAGATGAATGATACTTCATGTGGAAAACCCAAAAGACTCCACTCCAAAACTGCTAGAACTCATACAGGAATTCAGTAAAGTGGCAGGATATAAAATCAATGCACAGAAATCAGTGTCATTCCTATACACCAACAACAAAACAGAAGAAAGAGAAGTTAAGGAGTTGATCCCATTTACAATTGCACCCAAAACCAAAGATACCTAGGAATAAATCTAACCAAAGAGGCAAAGAATCTGTACTCAGACACTATAAAATACTCATGAAAGAAATTAAGGAAGTCACAAAGAAATAGAAAAAACTTCCATGCTCATGGATTGGAAGAACAAATATTGTGAAGATGCCAATGCTACCTAGAGAAATCTACACACTCAATGCAGTCCCTATCAAAATACCATCCACTTTTTCAAAGAAATGGAACAAATCAACATAAAATTTCTATAAAGAACCAGAAAAGACCCCAAAAAGCCAGAGGAAGGTTGAAAAAAAACAGCAAACCAAAGCTGGCAGCATCACAATTCTGGACTTCAAGCTCTATTACAAAGCTGTCATCATCAAGACAGTATGGTACTGGCACAAAAACAGACACATATAGATCAATGGAACAGAATAGAGAGCCCAGAAATGGACCCTCAACTCTATGGTCAACTAATCTTTGACAAAGCAAGAAAGAATGTCCAATGGAAAAAAGACAGTCTCTTCAGCAAATGGTGTTGGGAAAATTGGATAGCCACATGCAGAAGAATGAAACGACCATGTCCTTACACCACACACAAAAATAGACTCCAAATGGTTGAAAGACCTCAATGTGAGACAGGAGTCCATCAAAATACTAAAGGAGAACATAGGCAGCAACCTCTTCGACCTCAGCCGCAGCAACTTCCTCCTAGAAACACTGCCAAAGGCAAGGGAAGCAAAATGAACTATTGGGACTTCATCAAGATAAAAAGCTTTTGCACAACAAAAGAAACAGTCAACAAAACCAAAAGACAACCCACAGAATGGGAGAAGTTATTTGCAAATGACATATCCATAGATAAAGGGCTAGTATCCAAAATCTATAAAGAACTTCTTAAACTCAATACCCAAAGAACCAATGATCCAATCAAGAAATGGGCAGAACAGATGAACAGACATTTTTCCAAAGAAGACATCCAAATGGCCAACAGACATATGAAATAGCGCTCAACATCGCTCGGCATCAGGGAAATCCAAATCTAAACCTCAATGAGATACCACCTCATACCAGTCAGAATGGCTAAAATTAACAAGTCAGGAAGCGACAGATGTTGGCAGAGATGCGGAGAACTGGGAACCCTCTTACACTGTTGGTGGGAATGCAAGCTGGTGCAGCCACTCTGGAAAACACTATGGAGGTTCTTCAAAAAGTTGAAAATAGAACTACTGTACAACCCAGCAATTGCACTACTGGTTATTTCCCTCAAAGATACAAATGTAGGGATCCGAAGGGGTACGTGCATCCTGATGTTTATAGCAGCAATGTCCGCAATAACCAAACTATGGGACGAATGAAGTGGTCCATCGATAGATGAATGGATAAAGAAGGTGTGGTATATATATACACATACAATGGAATATTATGCAGCCATCAAAAGGAATGAAATCTTGCCATTTGCGATGACGTGGATGGAACTGGAGGGTATTATGCTGAGCAAAATAAGTCAGTCAGAGGAAGATATGTATCATATGATCTCACTGATACGAGGAATTCTTAATCTCAGGAAACAAACTGAGGGTTGCTGGAGAGGTGGGGGATGGGAGGGATGGGGTGGCTGGGTGATAGACATTGGGGAGGGTGTGTGCTACGGTGAAAGCTGTGATTTGTGCAAGACTGTTGAATCACAGACCTGTACCTCTGAAACAAGTAATACATTGTATGTAAAAAAAAAAAAGAAGAAGAAGAAGAAGTTAGTAGGAAGGGAAAAATGAAGGGGCATATATTGGAGGGGGAGATGAACCATGAGAGATTCTGGACTCTGAGAAACAATCTGAGGGTTCTAGAGGGGAGGGCGGTGGGGGGATGGGTTAGCCTGGTAAAGAGGGCATGTACTGAATGGAGCACTGGTTGTTATATGCAAACAATGAATCATGGAACACTACATCAAAAACTGATGATGTAATGTATGGTGATTAACACAACATAAAAAAAGACTGCTGCTTTCAAAAGGAACTTAACAACCAATAAAAATATATTAAAGTTACCTTTACATACCTACAAATATGCTAGTGTTGTTATGAGTTTTTTCGTTTATTAGCTTCTTTGAATCATTACAGCACCCCTGTGAAATAGGTACTATTATCTCCATTGCAGAGAAAACAGGCTCCTAGAGGTTTCCAAGGCCAACCAAGTAGTCTTTCTTTGAGTGACTAAGAAATTTATTCTTGTAAGATTTCTTTTCTAAGGGTTGTTCTTGCCCTGCTCATCACATTGCCATTCAATTAACATATATCTTAAACACAAATACTTAATGCCTTCTCTATTCGCATGGACTCCTCTTTCAATTATTTTCAAGTTTTTCTCGAAGTAGACATGTGGTCAGATGATGATCAGCTGCATTTATGTCACTTTAAGTACATCTTTACACATTGTTGGGCCAGGAACATAAGTATAAAGCCACATACTGTGTGTGAAAAGAAATAACAACAATAACAATTGTGATTTGATAATGATGTGAGAAACAAAGGCAGAAGAAAAATTATTAAATTCCCTTACTACTTACAGCCCACTGACAAGTCCTGAAACAAAGTGACATTCCTCTAGGGACTCAATTGCCAGGCAATTTTAGTCTGACTCCCACCCCCAGGATCCTATAAGTCTACTTTAACATTTAAAATTCCTTTGGAAATTTCCTTTATCTCTAAATCCCCCAAGATATGTCTTGGCAATCATCCCCCAAGCATATGGCCCACTGATATATATCTGAAGGGTCTCATGACTAAGGTTTTATTAGAAGGTAATAAATGACCTTTTCCCAACAATAGCTAGCCCCCTCAAGGTCCTAGAACCCTTGTTTCCAAAATTCCTTAGACACTTAAGCTATCCCTAAACTCCTCCCAACTTGAAGGTATATAATCACCACCTCTCATGACCCCATTGGAGCTCTTTCTGCCCACAGGTCCTGTCCCTGTGCTCTAATAAAACCACCTTTTTGCACCAAAGATGTCTCAAGAATTCTTTCTTAACCTTTGGCTTTGAACCCTGAAGTCTTTCCTACATCATTAATATAAATCCAAATCAATATGCTATTAGAAATACAGGAGTGGAAGCAAGAGGTAAAATATGCAGAGTAAAGCCCAATTTCTCCTTTGAGTGAAGCTCTAGGTCATTTTCCCCTTTCCTCTCCCCTCTAGAGCTCAAGCCTTAGAACTAGAGGCCCACAGGATTGACTTTTAGTGACGCCTGCTGGGAAACACCTGACAAAAGGGTTTGTAGATTTGCTTCTGCTCAGCGGCTGCCTCTGTCACACCCTGAGTCAGCAGCCCAGTCTATTTCACAATAATTCTTGGACAGCTTGGGCTTGAAAATTTTTCCTTTCCCTTGGAGCAACTGCTTTTCAGCCTCCTCATCATTCCTAAAGGAGAATGACCTACAGCCAGCATAACAAATATCTGGAAGTTTATAGAAACTTCACTGTAAGCCTAAATCCTTAACAGGGACTCAAACTGCCAATACCAGATGAAGACGGGGTTATGTAGTAAAACAGGAAGTCATTAAAATAATGAAACATCCAGCTGGGTTTTGAACTGTTTCCCCACTGGTTTAATGGAAAGATTTATTATCTTCACAGTTGATACTTTTGAAAAATCATTTAATCTTCACATAAAGAACTATCTTTGTGTTTTTTATTATTATATTATGTTAATCGCCATACATTACATCATCAGTTTTTGATGTAGTGTTCCATGATTCATTGTTTGCAAATAAAACCCAGTGCTCCATGCAGTACATGCCCTCTTTAATACCCATCACCAGGCTAACCCATCCCCCCACCGCCCTCCCCTCTAGAACCCTCAGATTGTTTCTCAGAGTCCAGAATCTCTCATGGTTCATCTCCCCCTCCAATATATGCCCCTTCATTTTTCCCTTCCTACTAACTTCTTCTTCTTCTTCCTTTTTTTTTTTTACATACAATGTATTATTTGTTTCAGAGGTACAGGTCTGTGATTCAACAGTCTTGCACAAATCACAGCTTTCACCGTAGCACACACCCTCCCCAATGTCTATCACCCAGCCACCCCATCCCTCCCACCCCCCACCTCTCCAGCAACCCTCAGTTTGTTTCCTGAGATTAAGAATTCCTCGTATCAGTGAGATCATATGATACATATCTTCCTCTGACTGACTTATTTTGCTCAGCATAATACCCTCCAGTTCCATCCACGTCATCGCAAATGGCAAGATTTCATTCCTTTTGATGGCTGCATAATATTCCATTGTATGTGTATATATATACCACACCTTCTTTATCCATTCATCTATCGATGGACCACTTCATTCGTCCCATAGTTTGGTTATTGCGGACATTGCTGCTATAAACATCAGGATGCACGTACCCCTTCGGATCCCTACATTTGTATCTTTGAGGGAAATAACCAGTAGTGCAATTGCTGGGTTGTACAGTAGTTCTATTTTCAACTTTTTGAAGAACCTCCATAGTGTTTTCCAGAGTGGCTGCACCAGCTTGCATTCCCACCAACAGTGTAAGAGGGTTCCCAGTTCTCCGCATCTCTGCCAACATCTGTCGCTTCCTGACTTGTTAATTTTAGCCATTCTGACTGGTATGAGGTGGTATCTCATTGAGGTTTAGATTTGGATTTCCCTGATGCCGAGCGATGTTGAGCGCTATTTCATATGTCTGTTGGCCATTTGGATGTCTTCTTTGGAAAAATGTCTGTTCATCTGTTCTGCCCATTTCTTGATTGGATCATTGGTTCTTTGGGTATTGAGTTTAAGAAGTTCTTTATAGATTTTGGATACTAGCCCTTTATCTATGGATATGTCATTTGCAAATATCTTCTCCCATTCTGTGGGTTGTCTTTTGGTTTTGTTGACTGTTTCTTTTGTTGTGCAAAAGCTTTTTATCTTGATGAAGTCCCAATAGTTCATTTTTGCCCTTGCTTCCCTTGCCTTTGGCTATTTTTCTAGGAAGAAATTGCTGCGGCCGAGGTTGAAGAGGTTGCTGCCTGTGTTCTCCTTTAGGATGTGGATGCATTCCTGTCACACATTGAGGTCTTTCAACCATTTGGAGTCTATTTTTGTGTGTGGTGTAAGGAAATGGTCCAGTTTCTTTCTTCTGCATGTGGCTGTCCAATTTTCCCAACCATTTGTTTTAAAAGACTGTCTTTTTGCCATTGGACATTCTTTCCTGCTTTGTCAAACATGAGTTGACCATAGAGTCGAGGGTCTATTTGTGGGCTCTATTCTGTTCCATTGATATATGGGTCTGTTTTTGTGCCGGTACCATACTGTCTTGATGATGACAGCTTTGTAGTAGAGCTGGAAGTCCAGAATTGTGATGCCACCAGCTTTGCTTTTCTTTTTCAACATTTCTCTGGCTATTCGGGGTCTTGTCTGTCTCCATAGAAATTTTAGGATGACTTGTTCCATTTCTTTGAAAAAAGTGGATGGTATTTTGATAGGGATTGCATTGAGTGTGTAGATTGTTCTAGGTAGCATTGATATCTTCACAATATTTGTTCTTCCAATCCATTAGCATGGAAGTTTTTTCCATTTCTTTGTGTCTTCCTCAATTTCTTTCATGAGTATTTTATAGTTGTCTGAGTAAAGATCCTTTGCCTCTTTGGTTAGATTCATTCCTAGGTATCTTATGGTTTTGGGTGCAGTTGTAAATGGGATCAACTCCTTAATTTGTCTTTCTTCTGTCTTGTTGTTGATATATAGGAATGCTACTGATTTCTATGCATTGATTTTATATCCTGCCAATTTACAGAATTCCTCTATGAGTTCTAGCAAATTTGGGGTGGAGTCTTTTGGATTTTCCACAAAAAAGTATCATATCATCTGCAAAGAATGAGAGTTTGACTTCTTCTTTGCCAATTTGGATGCCTTTTATTTCTATTTGTTGTCTGGTTGCTGTGGCTAGGACTTCTACTACACTGTTGAATGGCAGTGGTGATAGTGGACAACCCTGCCGTGTTCCTGACCTTAGGGGGAAAGCTCTCAATTTTTCCCCATTGAGGATGATATTGGCTGTGGGTTTTTCATAGATGGCTTTTATGATCTTGAAGTATGTACCCTCTATCCCTATACTCTGAAGAGTTTTGATCAAGAAAGGATGCTGTACTTTGTCAAAACCTTTTTCTGCATCAGTTGAGAGGACCATATGGTTCTTCTCTCTAATCTTATTAATGTGTTCTATCACATTGACTGATTTGCAGATATTGAACCAAACTTGCAGCCCAGGGAAAAATCCCACTTGGTCATGGTGAATAATACTTTTAATGTACTGTTGTATCCTATTGGCTAGTATTCTGGTGAGAATATTTGCATTCATGTTTATCAAAGATATTGGTCTCTAATTCTCCTTTTTGATGGGATCTTTGTCTGGTTTGGGGATCGGGGTAATGGTGACCTCATGAAACGAGTTTGGAAGTTTTCCTTCCATTTCCATTTTTTGGAACAGTTTCAGAAGAATAGGTACTAATTCTTCCTTAAATGTTTGGTAGAATTCCCCTGGGAAGCCATCTGACCATGGGCTCTTGTTTGTTGGTAGATTTTTGATGACTGCTTCAATTTCCTTAGTGGTTATAGGTCTGTTCAGGTTTTCTATTTCTTCCTCGTTCAGTTTTGGAAGTTGAGACCTCTCTAGGAATGCATCCATTTCTTCCAGATTATCTAATTTGCTGGCATATAGTTGCTCAAAATGTGTTCTTATAATTGGTTGTATTTCTTTGGTGTTGGTTCTGATCTCTCTTTCATTTATGATTTTATTTATTTGGGTCATTTCTCTTTTCTTTTTGATAAGTCAGGCCAGGGTTTTATCAATCTTATTAATTCTTTCAAAGAACCAGCTCCTAGTTTCTTTGATCTGTTCTACTATTCTTTTGATTTCCATTTCATTGATTTCTGCTCTTATCTTTATTATTTCTCTTCTCTGGCTGGGTTTAGGCTTTATTTGCTGTTCTTTCTCCAACTCCTTTAGATGTAGGGTTAGGTTGTGTATTTGAGACCTTTCTTGTTTCTTGAGAAAGGCTTGTATTGCTATATACTTTCCTCTTAGGACTGCCTTTGCTGCATACCAAAGATTTTGAACAGTTGTGTTTTCATTTTCATTGGTTTCCATGGATTTTTTAAATTCTTCTTTAATTTCCTGGTTGACCCATTCATTCTTTAGTAGGATGCTCTTTAGCCTCCATGTATTTGTGTTCTTTCCAGCTTTCTTTTTGTGATTGAGTTCTAGTTTCAAAGCATTGTGGTCTGAAAAGAGCCGGGAATGATCCCAATCTTTTGGTACCAGTTGAGACCTGATTTGTGACCTAGGATATGATCTATTCTAGAGGAAGTTCCATGGGCACTCGAGAAGAATGTGTATTCTGTTGCTTTGGAATGGAATGTTCTGAATATATCTGTGAAGTCCATTTGGTCCAGTGTGTCATTTAACGTCTTTATTTCCTTGATCTTTTGCTTAGATGACCTGTCCATTTCAATGAGCGGCGTGTTAAAGTCCCCCACTATTATTGTATTGTTGTCAATATGTTTCTTTGCTTTTGTTATTAATTGGCTTATATAAGTTGCTGTTCCCATGTTAGGGGCATAGATATTTACAATTGTTAGATCTTCTTCTGGATTGATCCTTTAAGTAGAATATAGTGTCCTTCCTCATCTCTTATTACAGTCTTTGAATTAAAATCTCATTTGTCTGATATAAGGATTGCCACCCTAGCTTTCTTTTGGTCTCCATTAACATGGTAAATTGTTTTCCACCCCCTCACTTTCAATCTGTGGGTGTCTTTGGCTCCAAAATGAGTCTCTTGTGGACAGCATATCGATAGGTCTTGTTTTTTTATCCAATCTGGGAGCCTGTGTCTTTGGATTGGGGCATTTAGCCCATTTACATTCAGGGTAACTATTGAAAGATATGAATTTGATGCCACTCTATTACCCGTAAGGTGACTGTTACTGTATATTGTCTGTGTTCCTTTCTGGTCTATGTTACTTTTAGGCTCTCTCTTTGCTTAGAGGACCCCTTTCAATATTTCTTGTAAGCCTGGTTTCGTGTTTGCAAATTCTTTTAGCTTTGTTTGTCCTGGAAGCTTTTTATCTCTCCTATTTTCAATGACAGCCTAGCTGGATATCATATTCTTGGCTGCATATTTTTCTCATTTAGTGCTCTGAAGATATCATGCCAGTCCTTTCCAGTCTGCCAGGTCTCTGTGGATAAGTCTTTTTCCAGGCTAATGTTTCTACTATTGTAGGTTACAGATCTCTTCTCCCAATCTGCTTTCAGGATTTTCTCTTTTCTCTGAGACTCGTAAGTTTTACTATTAGATGTCTGGCTGTTGACCTATTTTTATTGATTTTGAGAGGGTTTCTCTGTACCTCCTGGATTTTGATGCCTGTTTCCTTCCTGAAATTAGGGTAGTTCTCTGCTATAATTTGCTCTAATATACCTTCTGCCCCCCTCTCTCTTTCTTCTTCTTCTGGGATCCCAATTATTCTAATATTGCCTCATCTTATGGTATCACTTATCTCTCGAATTCTGCCCTCATGATTCTGTAGTTTTTTATCTCTTTCTCAGCTTCTTTATTTTCCATCATTTGATCTTCTATATCACTAATTCTATCTTCTGCCTCATTTATCCTAGCAGTTAGAGCCTCCATTACTGATTGCCTCTCATTAATAGCCTTTTTGATTTCGACTTGGTTAGATTTTATTTCTTTTATTTCTCTAGAAAGGGTTTCTCTAATAGCTTCCATGCTTTTCTCAAGCCCAACTAGTATCTTTAAAAATCATCATTCTATACTCTAGTTCCAACATCTTACTAATTTCTGTATTTATTAGGTCCCTGGCCATCTGTACTCCCTCTTGTTCTTTTTGTTGAGGTGATTTTTTCCATCTTGTCATTTTGTCCAGAGGAGAATAGATGAATGAGAGAACAAAATGCTAACAGGGTAACAACGTCCCCAGAAAATATACACTAAAGAAATCAGAAGAGACCTGAAACTGGAGGAAAAGAAAGGGAAAGAAAGAAAAAAGATAAAAGAAAAAGATAAAACCAAAGAAACAAAAACAAAAACAAAAACAAACCAACATGATCAAATATGATCAGGCTGTGCTTAGATCAGTGCCACACACTAGATTTTGGGTGTATTTTGGTCTATTAGAAGAAAGTGCCTCCCAAAATTTCAAAGAAAGGAAAACTTATATATGTACAAAAATAAGGGTTAATATGATGAAGGGATGGAACATGACTGTAAAGATGAAAATTATAAAAGATTTTATAAAAGGAATTGATAGGATCAGAAGTTGGTTGAAAAAACAAAGAAGAGGTTTTTTTTTTTTTAAAAAAGGGAGAGAATGTGATCAAGCAGGAGACTAGAACAAAACGATACACTAGAGATTTAGGGTATATTTTGGTCTGTTAGAAGATACTGTATCCCAAAATTTTAAATAGAGAACAAGTTATATATATATATATATATATATATATATATATATATATATATATATACCAAAAATAAACTTAACTTTATGAAGGGATAGAATATGACTCTAAAAATGAAAAATGAAAAAGTTTTTTTTAAAAAAGGGATTGATAAGATTTTGGTTGGAAAAGGGAAAAGGAAAAATTTAAAAATTTTAAAAAAAAGACAGTTTAAAAAAAATTAACTTTGAACGATTAAAGAATCATGGGAAAACAGCCATGAATTCTATGTGCAGTATTCCCCTAGTGCTGGAGTTCTGTTGTTCTCATTGATTGGTAAACTTGGTCTTGGCTGGCTGTTCTTGTTGATCTTCTCAGGGAGGGGTCTGTTGCCATGGTTCCCAAATGTCTTTGCCAGGAGGTGAAATTGCCCTGCCCTTGGTAATTTGCTCAGGTTTGCTCTCGGGAACTTTTGTTCTCTGCAAGCTTTCCCTATAGTTTTGGAAGACAAGAGTGAAAATGGCAGCCTCCCAATCTCCATTCTGGAGGAGCCAAGAACTTGGGCCCCCACTTCAGTGAGTCCCCAGAGAAAAGCATCAATCACTCCCATCTCCCTGGTCTCCAGCCACACTCCGTGATCACCGGGCCTGTGACCGAGCATTTCTATCTCTGGCACAGGACCCTGTGTGGAGTCTCCAAACCCACCAGATCCTTGCAGTGCACTCCCACACCGCTCCTCCCAGGGAAGGAAGGGGAGTCTCCCTGGATCTGCCGCTTGTTGGGTCCCTGCTGGAAGTGCAGTGGCCTGACTGTGCCCCAGATCACAGTTTATGGCAACCCTGAGCTGAGAACCCACTCCTTGGCTCCCTCTTTGCAGCTGGCTTCCCTGCTCTGATATTGGGCGTTCTGCTGCACTCAGGCACCCTGGTCAGGACCCCGAGGGTCCTGAGACCACACTGTCCCAGCGAGGGTTCCACCCCCTACTTAGGCACTGGAGTGATGTCCCTCAGCTGACCAGACTTCTAAAAGTTCCAATTTTGCACTCCGCTGCTCTATCACTTGCTAGTAGCAGCAAACGGAGGCACCATCCCCCGCCATCTATCTTCCCAAATATTGCCTTGGATTCACTTCTCCACACGTCCTACCTTCCAGAAAGTGGTCGCTTTTCTGTTCAGAGAATTGCTGCTATTCTTTTCTTCAATTTCCTGTTGAGTTCATAGGCGTTTAGAATGGTTTGATCTCTATCTAGTTGAATTCCTGGGACCAGATGAAATTTAGGTGTCCTACTCCTCTGCCATCTTGCTCCTCCCTCCTATCTTTGTGTTTTATTACAGTTAATTGTAGGTAACAAATCAATATTTTTGCAAACTTGTATCTTACATCTAAGAAAATCTAGTCTTATTTTAAATTAAGGGAACATTAAGCAAAGAAATGGCATTTCCCCCCTGTCTAAAACTACAACACTTAGTGATTCAATGCTTTCTCTCACTACATTTGTCTTTTAATATTGATAGGCTGTTTTGTTTAATAAACATTTTAATGGGAATTAAAACTGTATTTTTTGAAAAATATGTTTTGACTAAGAATTTGGCTTGAAATGTAAGACTTCCAAGTTTGTGAATTCTTTGGAGTTTCATTTACCTTTATCAGAAGGGAGTGTGGTGTATACTGCTTTTCCTATTTTGTTTTTTGTTGTTTACTGATACTAAACTGTACTAATAGAGCACCAAATTTATATCCTCATGCCTCTTTTGGTAAATGGCCTTTTCTGATTTGCAGATTTCTCTTGATATTTTTGACACAAATCTTGTTATCAGAGTATTCAGAAAAGTATTCCAAAAAGTTTTTGAAAAGTAGAGAAAATTTGAAAAGCACAACAATAATTCCATCATCTAAAATCAGCACCAGGGCGGCTGGGTGGCTCAGTTGGTTAAGCGACTGCCTTCGGCTCAGGTCATGATCCTGGAGTCCCGGGATTGAGTCCCACATTGGGCTCCCTGCTTGACAGGGAGTCTGCTTCTCCCTCTGACCCTCCCCCCTCTCATGCTCTCTCTCTCTCTCTCATTCTCTCTCTCTCAAATAAATAAATAAAAATCTAAAAAAAATTCAGCACCAATATTTTGACATATTTTCTTTTAAAATGCATTTTAAGATGGTTTAGCTATATTTCTATGCTATTTTATATCTGTGTCAATAAACGTTTCCTTAAAAATAAATTTAATGGATGGGGCGCCTGGGTGGCTCAGATGGTTAAGCCTCTGCCTTCGGCTCAGGTCATAATCCCAGGGTCATGGGATCGAGCCCCACATCGGGCTCCTGGCTCAGCGAGGAGCCTGCTTCTCCCTCTGCCTCTCTCCCTGCTCATGCTTTCTCTCTCTGTATCTCTGTGTCTCAAATGAATAAATAAAAAAATCTAAATAAATAAATTTAATGGTTGAATAACATTAAATTATATATACTTGCTATAGTTGACAAACTACCTTGTAGTGAGGAACTTAAATTATTTCCAATTATGTAGTATCATAAATTACACTGTAATAAACACCCTATAGCTCATTTAATCTGATTTAATTTGTGCACAATAATGTTGGAAACAGAATTTAACTGGTCCTGCTTCAATTTTCCCATTCCCCTTTAGAATGGATACCAGTTAGGGGCAGACAGAGGAGGTCTTTTACTGGTTGATGAGAGAAAACTCTGAAAACACTGTTTTCTTCCTTACTTATGTGATTTATAAAACCAGAAGGTGAAATTGTGAGAGGTAAAACAAGAAATATGTTTATTAAATGTAAAAGCAGCCTTAAACATTTTATTTATAGTCAAATAGGCTACCTTTGACTCTGATAGTCTGCATTTTTTTTTTCTGAGATGGGGGAACCAAAACAAAATTTCAGAAATAAAATGAGATATTTGGTTTATGCTTTGAATAATTAGCAGCTAGAAGAAAAGAGAAATTCTTTTATTATTAAAAAAAACTCTTATAAACTGTATTACTTTTCTATTTCTAATCATATCTGATTTAAACATATCACCTGTCAGGATTAAAGAGAAATCCAATATTAGTCCATTTTAAGCTTGTAACTGAATTCTGGAAGTGTAAGCATCACTCCTCCCCAACATTAGGGAAGGCTCCCCTTTCTGAATCAATCTTGATCTCTGACACTCCTGTTCCTAATATTCATGATCTCACTGTGGAGCACTTGCTTTTATAATGTTGTGCATTATTTAATCTTGTCCAGGACCCCTAAATCCTTTGTGGAATTTGAGCTAATAATTTTCTTATTTTAAACTGTCCATGATTTCCTCTTGCTACTTGGGTCCTAGTGTTTTCTTCAATGGGTACTTTATAACTGTTGTCCATTGATATCATGACAAACATTCATGACTATATGCCATGAACTGGCAGAATCTCATCTCCAAATAAATATTTTCACTTCTAATACCCCCAACTTGGTCAAGTAACTGATTCTATCTTCCTCTCATTTCTCCAAGGATCTCCTACCTGAAACCCAATTCTTCACAGCACTATGAAAGAAAATGACTTAAATTTCACAATTCTCAGTTCAAAAAACAGAGGCATTCTATGACTTTGTTAAATTATTTTTTTCTCTTGTAGACAAAGGTTGGGCTTACCAAGAGCCAAATGAAAACAGAATCTGTTGATTGTAGAAATAACAATTTAATTAAAGTTAAATCCTCCCCAAATCATTATGTGAAAGCTTTAGCACAACTGGACAAACATTTAACATGGAGAATTCAGAGGAGGGAGGTATAAGGGAGGATTTAGATAACTGAGGGTACTCCTAGCCCCCTGAACCCTTTGGGTCTGCCTTACCAGCTGAAGCAGACAATCAAGCCTATTGTTTAATGTCGTCTTTGCCTTGCTTGAGGGTTCTGTAGTAAACTTACCTTAAGGAATTATTTTACAAGGGGAAGCCAGTATCCTGTATCATTCCAAAACCTCTTCCTATTCCCAGATCTGTAACTACTGCCAACTCTGCATAAACCTTAGAATAGAAAGTTAATACCCAAAATAATTGCAAGATTTTGACAATTTATATCAACAAATATCTAAAAATTGTGTGAGAGTAGGTCCTATGGATGGTAGACCAAGTAAAGCAGGGCATACTTTTAGATTTGCCTAAATTCATTGATAAGATCCAGCTACAAAAATTTCAGTAGAATGAGCTATTTGGTGAATATCTCTAAGTCCAATAACTTAAAAACTAGAAGAAAAGATAAATTCCTTTATTATAAAAACTGTTACGGATATCTCCATGATACTGGGGTAAAGAATAATATATCTCTTTATTTCTTTATTTAGGCAAATGTGCATGATTCTCTTTATTACATTTCCTTAGTATAACTCTTGGAGAGTTAGAAATATTGAAATAAATTTATCATATAAAATATTCTCATCCATGTTGACAATGTGGCTCTGGAATATAATTTCTTTATTAAGATCTTAAGAAATAAATTCATATGGGATCTCCAAGTATCTTTCAAAACTGTATTGGCCTTTTTCTGAAGGCACTGAAGAAGAAATTTGTCCACATGATTTGAGTGGATATTGATAAGTAGGAGGCAGAGACTATTGGAAACCCAATGCTGGGTGTGGTTAACATAATGATTTGAGAGCCAGCATGACAATAAAAATTGTCTCATCTACAAAAAGATTTGGTAAGGTTTAGTCAATTATTTGGTCTTGTATTAGTCATGGTCTAAGCAGGAAAACAGAAATCCTTAGGAACATTTATACTATAAGGCTTTTATTGTGGGAAATTTGTTATAGAGGTAATAGAATCTCTAAGAATACAAACAACTGAGGCAACCCAGAGATTACCAACAGCAAGGATCAAGAGTTGAATAGTATTAACCAAAGAGTTGAATAGTATTAACCAAAGGTTGAATAGTATTAACCAAAGTATTAACCAATAGTGGATTTCTGGGAATGTCTCCCCACCCCCATCAGTGGTTATTTCTCCATCTTTAGATTGTCAAACAGACAAGATTTTCTCAGGAAATGGAAGAATCCCCACACGATCCTATCTGATGTGGGAAATAATATTATTGTAGGAAGGGCTCAGTAATAGTCCTTAGAGACCTCTCTATTACTCTATTTAGTCATCAGCAAAGCCACTGGTGATAACACATATAACATGCTTAGATTGGTAGCTGTTACACAGTAAGTTCTTGGTAAATGTTACTTATTGCTGTCATTATCATCATCATCATCACCACTCTACTGTCTGAGGGATTTACAGAGAATATCAACATCAACTATTTGGAAAGTGCAGATGTGTTGATTCCTTCCATATTCTCATTTAAGCCTTCATTTTGGTTAATGTGCAAGGGTTGGATACTAGAAAATGATAGTATTGCAAGCTAAATAAAATGGAAATTTTAAATTCAGATGTAGTTTATTTACTGTAGTAGATACATTTAGTTTCTGGTACCTGTTACACAGCTAGGCAAATTATTTTTCTCTAGCTCCATAGATGGAAAATAACTGAAATGATTTAAACTGCTAAAACATTCTTACTATCCAGCTTTAGAAGTGTAACTCTCCTTCACTGTGTCACAATTTCATTCTTAGAAACCCTGGCTACCTCTCCCAAGGGACATAACCTTGCTATATTACATGGACGGCAACAGGTAGATGAGTTCTGGAGCTCTAAAGAGAAATAAAGTGTACCTTAGATATCTTGGAAACACACATGGCAAAAATCATGGTTTCCATCTTAGTATAGTCTAAGAATTCAAAAGTGTGGGGGCATTTGGGGATCCTACCTTCAAATGAAAGGTAAATACATTAAGAGGAATACTATTAGTGGGTTCTTTTGAATGTCCTAATTTACATATAGGTGCTAAGAATGATGTTAACTATGAGTGGGACTCAGAGAAAGAGAATAGTTTTGGGCTATAAAAGATTGCAACAAATTATACCTGTTACTGTTATTATTATTATTATTGTTATTGTTATTTTTAAGACAACCAATGATTCAGGTACCTATGGTTGATAGAATTGTTATCTGGAGCCTGTAGCAAGTCCTTAGAGGATAAATACAATGAGAGCCACTTGATTGGGGGGGCAAAATCCCTTTTTGCAAAAAATTGCTTTCTTTTTGAGAAACAGTTTGACACTTGATCAATGATTAAAAGGAATGCCTTATCATGAGATAACTATCATGAAAGGAGCATTAAATAATCAAACTAACCTCAAAGCAGGCCTCTATCTTCAAGTGAAAATTGTGCATAGGGTTCTGTGCCTGAGCAATTCTCAAGGCACAATTTAATGAGCAGGTTACACACATTTCCAGCATGCCTACTCCTGAGGCATTGCCACCCTTCCTTCTATACACATTTCAGTGACAGAGAGAGTTGCTTGTGACTGGATGATAGGAAAAATGTCTGGATTTCAGATAGCCCCTCATATTCTGTGGCCACGTGCTGAAAGTGGATCTCTATCATATTATATCCCTACTTGATGGTGACATCTTTGGGTAGAAAAGAAATCCATTAATTGGGTAGAATTACATTTATCATGTTCTATAAAAATTATCTTATGCAGAGGTTTTATGGTTTGCCCTAAGAGTAGAATTGGCAGTAGATATAATATTTGTGTAAAATGTAAATGCTCACCCAAAGCCTACAACCACCAATGATAATGCATATTACCATAGTAATTTAATTTCAGGTAAATGCCAGATGAGGCCAACAATTGTCTATCTCATGGACGACATTTATCTTATCAGTCATCTGACATTTGTAGAGATTGATATGCTATTTTTATTTTTATTTTTTATTTTTATTTATTTTTTTAAAGATTTTATTTATTTATTTCACAGAAAGAGATAGCGAGAGCAGGAACACAAGCAGTGGGAGTGGGAGAAGGAGAAGCAGGCTTCCCGCCGAGCAGGGAGCCTGATGCGGGGCTCGATCCCAGGACGCTGGGATCATGACCTGAGCCCAAGGCAGACGCTTAACGACTGAGCCACCCAGGCGCCCCGATATGCTATTTTTAAAGCATATTATCTTGTTACTAGAATTATTTAGTATCTTACCTTAATGTCCTTCCCTTCTGTTGTAGATTGAATTGTATCCTCATAAAAAATGTGTGGAAGTCCTAGCCCTTGTTACCTGTAAATATAACTTTATTTGGAAATATGGTCTTTGCAGATGTAATTAAGATATAATTTAGATGAGGTCATATTTGATTAGGGTGGGCCATAGTCCAATATATCTAATATCCTTATAAGAAAGGGTAAAGAGACATTGACACATGGAAAAGAAGGCCACATGAAGAAGGAGACAGAGATCAGAGGTTAATGCATCCACAAGTCAAGGAATGCCAAGGATTGCCAGCAATTACCAGACATAAGAAAAAGCAAAGAAATATTCCTCCCCTAGAGCCTTCAGAAAGAGCATGATGTGTATATATACATATACACAATATAATACATACACATATAATATATATGCATATAATATACATCTATATATATATATTAATATGGATTCCAGATCCTTTTTTTGATAAATTTATTTTTTATTTCTTTTATTTCTTTTATTATGTTTCCAGATTCTTAAGCACTCAAAATTTGAAATTCATTGGTACATTATCTTTTCCATTCAAAGCAAATAATCACAATAATAAATTACCTTTCCTCCAACATTGCTTCCATGCTATCTTCCCTTTTTAAATACATCTTACCTTCTTTTAAAATCTTTAACTCACTGCTATTTTTTTCAACAACTATCACTTTTTTAAATAGTATTGTTAAAGTTATCAATGAATTCCTTATAGTATACAGGGAGAATTTTTATGTGATCTTCCTAATTGATCCTTCTAAACGTTTTGTATCTCTTCCTATTTTCTTGAAATTTTCTTCT
Source organism: Eumetopias jubatus (assembly GCF_037043125.1). Taxonomy (NCBI): domain Eukaryota; kingdom Metazoa; phylum Chordata; class Mammalia; order Carnivora; family Otariidae; genus Eumetopias; species Eumetopias jubatus. Next base: position 47,289 of record NW_028274954.1, read on the forward strand.
GTCTTAACTTCCTTAAGGCAATTCAATGCTGGCCCCCATTAAACAACTTTCTCTTCTTGCTGTCTTCTACTTACTCTCACTGTGTAAATACTGGTCTTGATACGTATTTCTTATCTTATTATTCTGCACCAGTAATTATCTGATAAGTTTGGGCAATGTTATATACTATATACTGTAAATGTGATGTAAAAGTCTCCAAGAAATTTTGCAGTAAAGAAATATTATTAATTGTGTTTAACTAAATGTTTCCTAAATGTTTTGACCATGAAATATTTGTGTGTTTGTGAATGAGTGTATTTGTGTGTGTGTGACCATAGCACTTTGGGAAACAATGTTCTAAACACTTTCTTGTTGTTTTTTTAATTTTGTTTTGTTTCTGTTTGTTTCTTATCCATCCCCTCATTTCTAATATTTCCTCTGACTTGTGACAAATTTTTACTCCAGATTTCTCTTGTAGGTTCCAGATCCATATTTTTAATTGTTGCCTTTCTAACTATATTTACTACCTACACCTAAAGTTTAACATATCCATGAACAAATTTCATATGTTGGCAAACAAACCCATTCTTTTTTAAGGTATTGCTCATTTCAGCTAATGATAATATCAAACCAGTCACCAAAAAATCTGAGTATTCCTTGACCCTTCTAAATCAAATCATTAAATTTTGTTATTTCTATCTTGAATTATTTTGCTAATGCATCACTTCTCTTCTGTATCACTGCAGATATTTTAATTCAGACACTCATAGCAACATGGCTGTGCTACTGGTCTTTTTGTCTTCTGTTTCTAAATAGATCCCAAAGACATCTAGAATGCAAAAGTATATACATAGTACTCTTGGGAAAATGTTTTATTTATTTCCCATCATCTGAAGGTAAAATACAAACTCACTGATATTCAGGGATATTTTCCTCAGTTATCTACCACTTTCATCCACAAACCCACACGGTAGTCACACACAGAAATGATTATGTTCTGTCAAAGATACACTCTTTTGTACAACTCTACCCTTATTTTTCTATTCCTTCTGCTTTGACCATTCTTAACTTTGTCAACTTTTATGCATTCCTCAATGAAAATATTTTCAATTTTATGAAGAATTTATCTGTCTGATTAAAAGGATGTGATCATTTTTACCTCTTTTTTTTAAACTTCTAGACGACCATGTAACTTCCTCTATTGTAACACTTAACATATACAACTGTAACTGCCACTGGAAAATAATAAATCCATAACTGTAAATATATACATATATACCACAAAAGGATTTATATCAATAAGTAAAAACAAATGTCCAAGTTTAAAGTACATAATTACAATCTTTCTGAGAGTAGTTGGACTCTATTCCATAGAACAGTTAATTGTGCTATTACCTAGAACAGCTAATAATGGGCTAATCTCTCATATCATTTAAAATCTCTAAAAGTGAGGGGCGCCTGGGTGGCTCAGTTGGTTGAGCGACTGCGTTCGGCTCAGGTCATGATCCTGGAGTCCCGGGATTGAGTCCCGCATCGGGCTCCCCACTCGGCGGGGAGTCTGCTTCTCCCTCTGACCCTACCCTCTCTCATGTGCTCTCTCTCTTTCATTCTCGCTCTCTCAAATAAATGAATAAAATCTTTAAAAAAATTTTAAAAAAATAAAATCTCTAAAAGTGAGAAAATTTGACATTAATCTACATTAGAAAATAGTTTTAATTATTCTGAGAAAGAAGTAACAGAATCTAAAGAAAACCAATTTCTTTTATTTCCATCATCATATTTGAAATAATTACATATAATGCAAATCATGTTTTCAAATTAATAATATATAATAATATATAAAATATATTAAAATATATAAAACATATATAAATAATATATAAAAATCTATTAAATTATATTTAATTTCTCTATTAAAATTAATATGAAAACAATCACCTACCATTCTGAATTTAAAAAATACTTAGAGAAATTAAATAACAGATTTTTTCTTTTTTTAATTTTTTTAAAGATTTTATTTATTTATTTGAGAGAGAGAATGAGATAGAGAGAGAGAGCATGAGGGGGGGAGGGTCCGAGGGAGAAGCAGACTCCCTGCTGAGCAGGGATCCCGATGTGGGACTCGATCCCGGGACTCCAGGATCATGACCTGAGCCGAAAGCAGTTGCTTAACCAACTAAGCCACCCAGGCGCCCCTAACACCTTTTTTTTCTTTCTTTTTTCTAAATCCTTCTTTGGTTTTGTCTTCCTGATGTACATGTGGCTCATTGTTTCTGTGGAGCACAGTACAACACAAAAGTTACTTCAGTCCCTCTCCTGGCTTTCTTTATGAAAGTTGTAAATCTCAGAAATGAACAAATATATCAGTCAAGTTACTTCCTACATCTATCATTAAATCTTTCAAATCCTTTTTTTTAAACTTTGAAAAACCATAGTGGAGAATATTTTGTTTTTATGTTTGTTATGTCTTTTATAAAGAAGAAAATAAATAGCTAATGAATTGGATGTTAGAACCAATTTCCTAAAGGATTAAGCCACTTTGAAATCTGTGTCTGTGTGAGCGACATGGTAAACCCTTTAACAGATCTGGCACCTCCAAGTGGTCTAGAACCTGTTTTCCTCCACCTGCATCTTTAGTTTCTGTTTTAGCAGATGTGAGTGGTTTGTGTTTGAATAAAAATAAGAATGGGCAACAAACACCCTCATATTTGACTTTGAATCTGCCATTTGAATCACCCTTGAAGTATAAACTTGACTATTGACCAAAAGTTTTAGTGAGAAAATATCTCCATTTTCTTAGCTTGTAAGGATCTTCACCCTTACATTATAAACTTGACTATTGACCAAAAGTTTTAGTAAGAGAATATCTCCATTTGCTCAGCTTGTAAGGATCTCCTAATAATAACAAAGAAGCTGATTAAACAATATTTTTAAATTTCTCCATATCCTGTAAGAATTTCAGAAGCAACTCATCTCAGGGATTTTAAGCTTGCATTCAAGTGGCTTCTTTGATTTGGATTTTATGCAAAGTATTCAAATGATAGATATCCTTTGGCATTCCAATGTGTGTATATATGTACATATATACATGTGTGTGTAAATGTATATATATGCACAAGTAGTATAAGCTTTCATTGTTTTTTAAACATTCATTACCCAATTTGACAATGACTCTATTGTGTTTCTTTAATGATAAACATTGCACCCATATAAATAAATTTATACCCAGTGAGAATTATAGTTTTTCAAGTAAATGGAATTAGAATTGGATTTAGACTTTCATTTTTTTGAAATGTTGAATTAAAATTATGTGATCTTTTCAAAACATATTAATGTTTTGAAGATTACTTAAAATATTCAAGTACCATTTGTAAGAAAAATAACAGAAAGGATAAAAATGAAGTGTGTTTTTATGAGTCAAAAACGTTTATTTTACTTTAATACTACTTAAAATAAAATACCATTTCTTCCATGAGGCATTTTCGAATGTTTTAAATGTTCAAAATTTCAAATGCAAAAGAATAACTTCTAAATATCATAATAGATTAAAACAGTCAATTTTATACAAGATTTATATGAATACAATATAAAATGAATAAATAAAACTTTAAGCCAAAATTTATAAAATGTTAGACATAAAATGTCTAAAGTTAAAGAATGTAAGTGATGAATCACTGAATTCTACTTTATGTAAACTAAAAAAATTTAAGTTAAAAAAAATAAAAAGAAAGAGAAAAAGGATCTGCCAGGGGTAAAAATCTACACTGTAGGAAGAATGGAAATGATATCTACTTAAAGCAAATACTTTTTCTTTTGTATTTATTGTTTTTGCATTTATTTTTCAGTACATAGTTTTGAAATGATCATATTCATTCAAAGTGTTTAGCACAGTGCCTGACAGACAGACAAGTTTCGTTATTATTTATGTTCCCTCACCAATGTTGTTATAACTTTCTCAAATTCAGAAGTAATTTCCTGATTTCAGCTAATTTTAGTGATAATAGGTTGATTTAGTTTCCTAAACAAAATACACAACTGAAGCCTTACAAAGATGAGGATTATAATCACTTACACAGAGCAATAATCTTGCTTGGAATTGGATGAAACCTTTCAATCTGGAAATTTGTGAATTATCAAAATAAATTATTAGAGGAGGACGCTTATATGTAGTGAAAACATTGTAATTTAAGAATGAAAAATTGAATAAATTAAAGAGTCAAGTTAGTTGTTGGACATAAAAGGTTGGAAAGAGGTAATAGTTTACTTAATTTGTAATCTTGTATAATGTAAATTTGCATATTTCATTCTATTCTTGGCATGATTTTAAAAACTATGTTTTCTTGTATAAAATTCAACTTGAAGTGGTAAATAGTTAAATAATGTCTTCAATAAAAATAGTCGATGGGGCGGAGCAAGATGGCGGAGGAGTAGGAGACCTAGATTTTGTCTGCTCTCAGGAATTCAAATGAATAGGGATCAAACCATTCTGAACACCTACGAACTCAACAGGAGATCGAAGAGGAGAGTAGCAACAACTCTCTGAACAGAGAAGCGACCACTTACTGGAAGGTAGGACGTGCGGAGAAGTGAATCCGAGGCGATATTCGGGAGGATAGAGGGCGGGGTAGGGGGCCTCCGTCGCCCACTTCTGGCAAGTGATAGAGCCACGGAGCACAAAATCGGACCTTTTAGAAGTTGGCTCCGCTGAGGGACCTCACTGCAGTGGCTAAGCGGGGAGGTGGAATCCTCCCGGGACAGTGTGGTCTCAGGACCCTTGGGGTCACAGAAAGACCGGGGGTGCCTGAGTGCAGGAGAGCTCCCAGGTATCGGAGCGGGGAAGCCAGCTGCAGAGACAGAGCCGAGGGGCAGGCTCTCAGCTTGGGGTTGCCATAAACTGTGATCCACGGCCCAGTTGGACCACGGCTCCTCCAGCAGGGACCCAACAAGTGGAAGAGCCAGGGAGACTCCCCACCCTCCCCCGGGAGGAGCAGCGTGGGAATGCACCTCAGGGATCTGCTGGGTTTGGAGACTCCACACGGGGTCGGGTGCCAGAGATAGAAACGCTCGGTCACAGGCCGGGTGAGCACGGAGAGCGGCCGGAGACCAGGGAGACGGAAGTGACTGCTTTTCTCTGGGGGCGCACTGAGGAGTGGGGCCAGAGTTCTCAGCTCCCCCGGGGGGAGATTGGGAGGCCACCATTTTCGCCCTGGTCCTCCAAAGCTGTACCGAGAGATTGCAGGGAACAAAAGCTCCTGAGAGCAAACCCGAGCAGCTTGCTTAGCCCAGACCGACAAGGGTGGGGCAATTCAGCCTCGGGCAAAGACATTTGGCAACCACGGCAACAGGCCCCTCCCCCAGAAGATCAGCACGAACAACCACCAAGCCAAGACCAAGTTTACCGATCAAGGAGAACAGCAGAACTCCAGCGCTAGGGGAATACTGCACATAGATTTCATGGATTTTTTTTTTTACCATGATTCATTAGTTAATCAAAGTTAATTTTTTAACTGTTTTTTTTAATTTTTCTTTTTCCCTTTTTCAACCAACATCTTATCAATGCCTTTTTTAAAAAATAACATTTTTTATTTTTCATTTTTAGAGTCATATTTTATCCCTTCATAGTAGTTACCCTTATTTTTGGCATATATATATAAGTTGTTCTCTCTTTAAAATTTTGAAATACAGTTTCTTCTAACAGATCAAAATATACCCTAAATCACTAGTGTATGCCTTTGTTTAGTCTCCTGCCTGATCACATTCTCTCCCTTTTTTCTTTTTTTGTTAAATCTTCTTTCTTTTTTCAAACAACTTATCAATTCCTTTTATAAAATCTTTTATAATTTTCATCTTTACAATCATCTTCCATCCCTTCATTGTATCAATGCTTATTTTGTATATACATCTCTTTTTTCCTTTAAAATTTTAGGAGGCACTTTTTTCTAACAGACCAAAATACGCCCCAAATGTAGTGTGTGGCACTGATCTATGCACTAGCCTGAGCATATTGGATCATAGTCTGCTTTTTTGTATTGTTCTGTTTTTGTTTTTATCTTTTTTTCTCTTTCTTTTTTCTTTCTTTCCCTTTCTTTTCCCCTGGTCTCAGGTCTTTTCTGATTTGTATACAGTATATTTGCTGGGGACGTTGTTAACCTGTTAGCATTTTGTTCTCTCATTCATCTATTCTCCTCTGGACAAAGTGACAAGACGAAAAAAATCACCTCAGCAAAAAGAAAAAGAGGTAGTACCGTCTGCTAGGGACCTACTCAATACAGACATTAGTACGATGTCAGAACTAGAGCTCAGAATCATGATTTTAAAGATAATAGCTGGGCTTGAAAAAAACGTGGAAGTTATTAGAGAAACCCTTTCTGGAGAAATAAAAGAACTAAAATCTAACCAAGATGAAATCAAAAAGGCTATTGATGAGGTGCAATCGAAAATGGGGGTGCTAACTGCTGGGATAAATGTGGCAGAAGAGAGAATCAGTGATATACAAGACCAAACGATGGAAAATAAAGAGGCTGAGAAAAAGAGAGAGAAACAACTACAGGATCACGAGGGCAGAATTCAAGAGATAAACGATACTATAAGATGAAACAACATTAGAATAATTGGGATCCCAGAAGAAGAAAGAGAGGGAGGGGCAGAAGGTATATTGGAGCAAATAAGAGCAGAAAACTTCCCTAATGTGAGGAAGGAAGCAGACATCAAAATCCAGGAGGCACAGAGAACACCTCTCAAAATCAATAATAATATGTCAACACCCGACATCTAATAGTAAAACTTACGAGTCTCAGAGACAAAGAGAAAATCCTGAAAGCAGCTCAAGAGAAGAGATATGTAACCTAAAATGGTAGAAATATTAGATTGGCAACAGACTTATCCACAGAGACCTGGCAGGCCAGAAAGAACTGGCATGATATCTTCAGAGCACTAAACGAGAAAAATATGCAGCCAAGAATATGATATCCAGGTAGGCTGTCATTGAAAATAGAAGGAGAGGTAAAAAGCTTCCAAGACAAACAAAAACTAAAGGAATTTGCAAACACGAAACTAGCCCTCCAAGAAATATTGAAAGGGGTCCTCTAAGCAAAGAAAGAGCCTAAAAGCAGCACAGATCAGAAAGGAACAGAGACAATATACAGTAACAGTCACCTTACAGGCAATACAATGGCACTAAATTCATACCTTTCAATAATTACCCTGAATGTAAATGGGCTCAATGCCCCAATCAAAAGACACAGGCTATCAGATTGGATTAAAAAACAAGACCCATCAATATGCTGTCTGTAAGAGACTCATTTTAGAGCCAAAGACACCCCCAGATTGAAAGTGAGGGGGTGGAAAACCATTTACCATGCTAATGGACACCAAAAGAAAGCTGGGGTGGCAATCCTTATATCAGACAAATTAGATTTTAAAACAAAGACTGTAATAAGAGAGGAGGAAGGACACTGTATCCTACTTAAAGGGTCTATCCAACAAGAAGATCTAACAATTGTAAATATCTATACCCCTAACATGGGAGCAGCCAATTATAGAAGGCAATTAATAACAAAAGAGAAGAAACACATTGACAACAATACAATAATAGTGAGGGACTTTAACGCCCACCTGACTGAAATGGACAGATTATCTAAGCAAAAGATCAACAAGGAAATAAAGACTTTAAATGACACACTGGACCAAATGGACTTCACAGACATATTCAGAACATTCCATCCCAAAGCAACGGAATACATATCTTCTCGAGTGCCCATGGAACATTCTCCAGAATGGATCACATCCTAGGTCACAAATAAGGTCTCAACTGGTACCAAAAGATTGGGACTATTCCCTGCATATTTTCAGACCACAATGCTTTGAAACTAGAACTCAATCACAAGAGGAAAGTTGGAACGAACTCAAATACATGGAGGCTAAAGAGCATCCTACTAAAGAAGGAATGGGTCAACCAGGGAATTAAAGAAGAATTAAAAAAATTCATGGAAACAATGAAAATGAAAACACAACTGTTCAAAATCTTTGGGATACAGCAAAGGCAGTCCTGAGAGGAAAGTATATAGCAATACAAGCCTTTCTCAAGAAACAAGAAAGGTCTCAAATACACAACCTAACCCTACACCTAAAGGAGCTGGAGAAAGAAGAGCAAATAAAGCCTAAACCCAGCATGAGAAGAGAAATAATAAAGATAAGAGCAGAAATCAATGAAATGGAAATCAAAAGAATAGTAGAACAGATCAACGAAACTAGGAGCTGGTTCTTTGAAAGAATTAACAAGATTGATAAACCCCTGGCCAGACTGATCAAAAAGAAAAGAGAAAGGACCCAAATCAACAAAATCATGAGTGAAAGAGGAGAGATCACAACCAACACCAAAGAAATACAAACAATTATAAGAACATATTATGAGCAACTCTATACCAGGAAATTAGACAACCTGGAAGAAATGAGTGCATTCCTAGAGATGTATCAACTACCAAAATTGAACCAGGAAGAAATAGAAAACCTGAACAGACTTATAGCCACTAAGGAAATTGAAGCAGTCATCAAAAATCTCCCAAGAAACAAAAGCCCAGGGCCAGATGGCTTCCCAGGGGAGTTCTATCAGACATTTAAAGAAGAATTAATACCTATTCTCCTCAAACTGTTCCAAAAAATAGAAATGGAAGGGAAACTTCCAAACTCATTTTATGAGGCCAGCATTACCCTGATCCCAAAACCAGGCAAAGACCCCATCAAAAAGGAGAATTACAGACCAGTATCCTTGATGAGCATGGATGTAAAAATTCTCACCAAAATACTAGCCAATAGGATCCAACAGTACATTAAAAGGATTATTCACCATGACCAAGTGGGATTTATCCCTGGGCTGCAGGATGGTTCAACATCAGCAAATCAATCAACGTGATACAATACATTAACAAAAGACAGAACAAGAATCATATGATCCTCTCAATAGATGCAGAAAAAGCATTTGACAAAGTACAGCATCCTTTCTTGATCAAAACTCTTCAGAGTATAGGAATAGAGGGTACATACCTCAACATCATAAAAGCAATCTATGAAAAACCTACAGCGAATATCATTCTCGATGGGGAAAAGCTGAGAGCTTTTCCCCTAAGGTCAGGAACGCGGCAGGGATGTCCACTCTCACCACTGTTATTCAACATAGTATTAGAAGTCCTAGCCACAGCAATCAGACAACAAAAAGAAATCAAAGGCATCCAAATCGGCAAAGAGGAAGTCAAACTCTCACTCTTTGCAGATGATATGATACTGTATGTGGAGAACCCAAAAGACTCCACCCCAAAAGTGCTAGAACTCATACAGGAATTCAGTCAAGTAGCAGGATATAAAATCAATGCACAGAAATCAGTGGCATTCCTATACACCAACATCAAGACAGAAGAGGGACAAATCAAGGAGTCGATCCCATTTACAATTGCACCCAGAACCATAAGATACCTGGAATAAATTTAACCAAAGAGGCAAAGGATCTGTACTCAGAAAACTATAAAATACTCATGAAAGAAATTGAAGAAGACACAAAGAAATGGAAAAACGTTCCATGCTCATGGATTGGGAGAACCAACATTGTGAAGATGTCAATGCTACCTAGAGCAATCTACACATTCAGTGCAATCCCCATCAAAATACCATCCACTCTTTTCAAAGAAATGGAACAAATTTTCCTAAAATTTGTATGGAACCTGAAGAGACCCCGAATAGCCAGAGGAATATTGAAAAAGAAAAGCAAAGCTGGCGGCATCACAATTCCGGACTTCCAGCTCTATTACAAAGCTGTCATCATCAAGACAGTATGGTACTGGCACAAAAACAGACACATCGATCAATGGAACAGAATCGAGAGCCCAGAAATGGACCCTCAACTCTATGGTCAACTTATCTTTGACAAAGCAGGAAAGAATGTCCAATGGCAAAAAGACAGTCTCTTCAACAAATGGTGTTGGGAAAATTGGACAGCCACATGCAGAAGAATGAAACTGGACCATTTCCTTACACCACACACAAAAATAGACTCAAAATGGTGGAAAGACCTAAACGTGAGACAGGAGTCCATCAAAATCCTAAAGGAGAACACAGGTAGTAACCTCTTCGACCTCAGCCGCAGCAACTTCTTCCTAGAAACATCACCAAAAGCAAGGGAAGCAAGGGCAAAAATGAACTACTGGGATTTCATCAAGATAAAAACTTTTGCATAGCAAAAGAAACAGTCCACAAAACCAAAAGACAACCCACAGAATGGGAGAAAATATTTGCAAATGACATATCAGATAAAGGGCTAGTATCCAAAATCTGTAAAGAACTTATCAAACTCAACACCCCAAGAACAAATAATCCAATCAAGAAATGGGCAGAGAACATGAACAGACATTTTTCCAAAGAAGACAACCAAATGGCCAACGGACACATGAAAAAGTGCTCAACATCGCTCGGCATCAGGGAAATCCAAATCAAAACCTCAATGAGATACCACCTCACACCAGTCAGAATGGCTAAAATTAACAAGTCAGGAAACGGCAGATGTTGGTGGGGATGCGGAGAAAGGGGAACCCTCCTACACTTTTGGTGGGAATGCAAGCTGGTGCAACCCCTCTCGAATACAGTATGGAAGTTTCTCAAACAGTTGAAAATACAACTACCATACGATCCAGCAATTGCACTACTGGGTATTTACCACAAAGGTACAAATGTAAGGATCCGAAGGGGTACCTGTACCCCAATATTTATAGCAGCAATGTCCACAATAGCCAAACTGTGGAAAGAGCCAAGATGTCCATCAACAGATGAGTGGATAAAGAAGAGGTGGTATATATACACAGTGGAATATTATGCAGCCATCAAAAGGAATGAGATCTTGCCATTTGCAACGATGTGGATGGAACTGGAGGGTGTTATGCTGAGTGAAATAAGTCAATCAGAGAAAGACAGGTATCATATGACCTCACTGATATGAGGAATTCTTAATCTCAGGAAACAAACCGAATGTTGCTGGAGTGGTGGGGGGTGGGAGGGATGGGGTGGCTGGGTGATAGACATTGGGTAGGGTATGTGCTATAGTGAGCGCTGTGAATTGTGCAAGACTGTTGAATCACAGATCTGTACTTCTGAAACAAATAATGCAACATATGTTAAGAAAAAAGAAAAAGAAGAATATAGCAGGAGGGAAAGAATGAAGTGGAGTAAGTCAGAGGGGGAGACGAACCATGAGAGACGATGGACTCTGAAAAACAAACTGAGGGTTTTAGAGGGGAGGAGAGTAGGGGGATGTGTTAGCCTGGTGATGGGTATTAAAGAGGTCACATTCTGCATGGAGCACTGGGTGTTATGCACAATGAATCATGGAACACTACATCAAAAACTAATGATGTAATATATGGTGATTAACATAACAATAAAAAATTTAAAAAAACACAATCTTGGGTAAACAGTGAAAGGAATATTGTGTTGATATATACTATGTAATTCTGAGTATGCAAATAGGTATATATTTATATGAAAGACATATTTATTGACCCAGAATTTTCTTGAAATTGATAAATACTGGCAAAACAATGCCCAGTAGTCAGTTGAGTATAATATCAGGTTTCTTTAACATCTGATCAAGAAAATAAAAACGTTAATGGCAACTGTATACTTTGTGTAAATAAATAATAGTTCTGTTTAGTTCTACTTCTTTTGAGTTGTGTCACACTGACAAACAAATACGTGTCTAATTTGAATTCATGAGTAAAATTAGAGTAATATGTTTCGTAGGAGGGCATGTAGAGTTAATATATTTCTTATATATTAATAAATTTGTAATAAACACTAACATCAAAGTCTTATTATATACCACATATGGTTCTTTGATCAAAATGGACTGTTTGAAATTTATAACTAGAACTAGTCATTTATGCCAGAAACTAAACAATTTGATGATTAGCAGAGAAGAATATATGTATACATATTTAAAATAATTAAATTTCCCTTTTTCTCCTCAATTAATATTATTTTCATGTCAGTACATTTATAGATGGTGTCATTATACCATGTATTCATACACTAATTTCAAGAAATTCATTTTAACAATTGTACTACCTTAAAGCCTACATATTTTTCTCATTAACAACTAAGATTATTTGAGGGGAGGAGTCCAAGATGATGGAGGATTAGGAGACCTTAATTTTGTCCAATCCCAGGAATTCAATTAGATAGCTATCAAAACATTCTGAACACCTGAATAGCTGCAACTCTACAAATAGAAAAGCAACCATTTTGTGCAAAGTAGGAGGTGTGGAGAAATGAATCCAAGATGATATATGGGAAGACAGACCATAGTGGGAGGGAGCCTCCGTCAGCCAGCTACTGGCAAGTGATAGAGCAGCAGAGCACAAAATCAGAACTTTCACAGGTTTGCTCTAGTGAGGGACACTGCTCAGGTGGCTAAGCAAGGGACTGGAACCTTCACTGGGACAGTGTGGTCTCAGACTCCCTGGGATCCCAGGAAGACTGGGGGTGCCTGACTGCTGCACTTTTCTTTGAGTGCTCACAGAGGAGTGGACCCTGAGCTTTCAGCTCCAGGGCCAGAGATTGGGAGGCCACCATTTACATTCACATCCTCTAAAGCTCTGCAGTAAGCCTTCAGGGAATAAAAGCCACATAGTGCAAACCAGGGCAGATTATTTAGCCTGGTGCCAGGCAAGGGCAGAGCAATTCTGCCCGAGGCAAAGACATTTGAGAATCAATGCAACAGGCCCCTCCCCCAGAAGATGGGTGAGTCTGTGGAGTTTGGTAAGTGCAGAGGTGGAGACAGATTGACCAGAAGGATTTGTTGAGGGGATTGGCCTGGAACATTGTGGCTCCAGGCTGGAGATTCCCACATGGCCATATTTGCTCTCATCCTCTAAAAAGAAGTGGAAAGATGCCAGGGAACAAAAGTCAAACAGCCAACCAGGTCACATTAAGCCCATCCCCCTGAAAATGGGCAGGGGGCAATTTCACCCAGGTAAAGATGCCTGTGAAGTTGAGCAGCAGGCTCCTTCCCCAGAAGACAGATGGAAGAACAGGTAAATGATAAGCTTATTTCACACAGGGCTGTAAAACTCTAGTGGCAGGGGAAAATAATATAGGGAATCTCCTGGTGTTCCCTCACAACTCACTTATATTTCAGGTGAAAATTTTACATATCTTTTCTAGTTTCTTTTCCTATTCTTTTTCTTTCTTTCTCTCTCTCTCTCTCTCTTTCTTTTTCTTTCTTTCTTTCTTCTTTCTTTCTTTCTTTCTTTCTTTCTTTCTTTCTTTCTTCTTTCTTTCTTTCTTTCTTTCTTTCTTTCTTTCTTTCTTTCTTCTTTCTTTCTTTCTTTCTTCCTTTCTTTCTTTCATTCTTTTTTTAACCCTGCTCCCGTTTCAAACAGATTCTTATTTCCCACCCTATGTTTTTAAGTTGCTTCTGAAATTTTTTTTCACAGATATGTTTTATAGATTTATGCCCCATACCAGCCCATTTTTCACTCTGTTCAATTATATATACTGAGGCAAAAGAACGAATTAGTGATCTAGAAGATAAGCTGAGAGAAAGCAATGAAGCTGAGGAAGATAGGGATAGTAGCCCATGAGAATAGACTTAGATCAATGACACCATGAAGTTCCAATGTTAGAATTATTGGGATCCCTGAGAGGGTGGAGAGAGAGAGAGGACTAGAAGGTATATTTGAACAAAACATAGCTGAGAACTTCCCTTATCTGGGGAAGGAAACAAGCATTCATGTCCCAGAGGCAGGGAGGACTTCTCCCAAAATCAATAACAGATCAACACCCTGACATATAATAGTGAAGTTTGCAAATATTAGAGCCAAGAAAGCTATCCTGAGAGTAGCTGGGGGAAGAGATTTCTTACATACGGAGGAAGGAACATCAGAATAACATCAGACCTACCCACAGAGACTGGCAAGCCAGAAAGGGCTGGCAAGACATATTCAGAGTACTAAATGAGAAGAACATGCAACCAAGGATACTGTATCCAACAAGGCTGTCATTCAGAATGGAAGGAGAGATTAAGAGCTTCCAGGACTGGCAGAAACTGAAAGAATATATGACCACAAAGCCGGCCCTCAAAGAAATATTAAGAGGGATTCTATAAAAGAAGAAAGACCTCAAGAGTAACATAGACCAGAAAGTTACAAAAACAATCTATAGAAACAGGGACTTTACAGACAATAAGATAGCACTAAACTCTCGATGTGAATGGGCTGAATGCTTGCATCAAGAGACACAGGGTTTCAGATTGGATAAAATAGCAGAACCCATCCATATGCTGTCTCCAAGAGATTCATTTTGAACCTAAAGACACCTCCAGATTAAAAGTGAAGGGATGGAGAACAATTTACCATGGCAACAGACCTCAAAAGAAAGCTGGAGTAGCAATTCTTATATCAGACAAATTAGATTTTAAAACAAAGACCACAGTAAGAGATGTAGAGGGAAACTATATCATACTTAAAGGGTCTATCCAACAAGTATAAATATTTATGCCCCCAACATGAGAGCAGCCAACTACATAAACCAACTAATAACCAAAATAAAGAGTCATATCGATAATAATACATTAATAGTAAGAGACTTCAACACTCCAATCCCAGCAATAGACAGATCATCTAAGAAGAAATCAACAAAGAAACAAGAGCTTTGAAGGACACATGGGACCAGATGGACTTCACAGATATATACAGAACTTTCCACCCTAAAACAACAGAATATTCATTCTTTTTGAGTGTACACAGAACGTTTTCCAGAATAGATCACATACTGGGTCACAAATCAGGTCTCGAATGATACCAAAAGATTGAGACACTTCCCTGCATATTTTTATACCGCAATACTTTGAAACTGCAACTCAACAACAAGGAAAAATTTGGGAGGAATGCAAACAGTTGGCAGTTAAAAAGTATCCTGCTACACAATGAATGGGTTAACCAGGAAATTAAAGAATAACTTAAACATTCATGCAAACCAAGGAAAATGAAAAAACATCAGTTCAGAACCTATGGGATACTGCAAAGGCTGTCCTAAGGGGGGAAGTGCATAGCCTTCCAAACCTCTCTCAAAAAATTAGAAAAATCCCAAATGCACAAACTAACCTTACACCTAAAGACTCTGGAGAAAGAACAAACAAATAAAGCCTAAACCAAGCAGGAGAAGAGAAATAACAAAGATTAGAGCAGAGATCAATGAAATAGAAACCAGAAAAACAGTAGAATATATCAACTAAACTAGAAGCTCATTCTTTGAAAGAATAAATAAGATCAATAAACCTTGCCCGGACTTATCCAAAAGAAAGGGGAAAGGACTCAAGTTAATAAAATTATGAACAAAAGGGGAGAGATCACAACTAATACCAAGGAAATAGAAACAATTATTAGAAATTACCAGCAACTATATGCCAACAAATTAAGCAATCTGGAGGAAATGGATGCCTTCCTGAAAACTTACAAACTACCAAGACTGAAACAGGAAGAAATAGACAATCTGAACAGACGAATAACCAACAAGGAAATTGAAACAGTAATTAAAAGCCTCTCAAAAAACAAGAGTCCAGGGCCAGATGGCTTCCCAAGGGAATGCGAACAAACATTTAAAGAAGAAATCATACCTACAAATTCAAAAATAGAAACAGAAGGAAAACTTACAAACTCCTTCTATGAGGCCAGCATTACCTTGATCCCAAAACCAAGCAAAGACCCAATCAAAAAGGAGAATTACCAGACAATATCCCTGATGAACATGGATGCCATAATACTGACCAAGATAATAGCCAATAGGATCCAACAGTACATTAAAAGGATTATTCACTATGACCAGGTTGGATTTATTCCTGGGGTGCAAGGGTGGTTCAACATTTGCAAATCTATCAAGGTGATAGAGCACATTAACAAAAGAAGAGACAAGAACCATATGATCCTCTCAATTGATGCAGAAAACAGCATTTGACAAAATACAGCCTCCTTTTCTGATTAAAATTCTTCAGAGTGTAGGGATAGAGGGAACATTCCTCAATTTCATAAAAGTCATCCATGAAAAGCCCTCAATGAATATCATTTTCAATGGTGAAAAACTGAGAGCTTTTCCCTTAAGGTCAGGAACACGACAGGGATTGCCCACTCTTGCCACTATTGTTCAACATAATACTACAAGTCCTAGCACCAGCAATCAGAACAAAAAGAAATGAAAGGCATCCAAATTGGCAAAGAAGTCAAATTCTCTCTTGGCAGATGACATGATACTTTATGTGGAAAACCAAAAAGACCACACCCTAAAATTGCTAGAACTCATACAGCAATATGGCAGGACAAAAAAAATCAATGCACAGAAATCAGTTGCTTTTCTACACACTAACAATGTGACTGAAGAAAGAGAAATTAAGGAATCAATTCCATTTACAAAAGCACCAAAGCCATAAGATACCTAGGAATTCGCCTAACCAAAGAGGTAAAGGATCTATACTCTAGAAACTACAGAACACTTATGAAAGAAACGGAAGAAGACACACACACACACACACACACAAATTGGAAAAACATTCCATGTTCATGGATTGGAAGAATAAACATTGTGAAAATGTTGAAGCTGCCCAGAGCAATCTACACTTTTAATGCAATTCCTATTAAAATACCATTGACATTTTCCACAAAGCTGGAACAAACAATCCTAGAATTTGTATGGCATCATAAAAGACCCTGGATCTCCAAGGAAATGTTGAAAAAGAAAAATAGAGCTGGGGGCATTACGATGTCTTACTTCAAGCTATATTACAAAGCTGTGATCAAGACAGCATGGTACTGGCACAAAAACAGACACATAGACCAATGGAACAGAATAGAGAGCCTCAAAATGGACCCTCAACTCTATGGTCAACTAATCTTTGACAAATCAGCAAAGAATATCTAATAGGAAAAAAGGCAGTCTCTTCAATAAGTGGTGCTGTGAAAATTGTACAACCACATGCAGAAGAATGAAACTGGACCATTCTCTTACACCACACACAAAGACAAACTCAAAATGGATGAAAGACCTCAATGTGAGACAGGAATCCATCAAAATCCTAGAGGAGAACATAGGCAGTAATCTCTTTGACATTGGCCACTATGACCTCTTTCATGACCCATCTCCAAAGGCAAGTGAAACAAAAGCAAGAATGAATTTTTTGGGACTTCATCAAGATAAAAAGTTTCTGCACAGCAAAGGAAGCAGTCAACAAAACTAAGAGTCAACCCATGGAATGGGAGAAGATATTTGCAAATGACATTACAAATAAGGACTGGTATCCAAGATCTATAAATAACTTCTTAAACTCAACACCCAAAAAACAAATAATCCAATCAAAAAATGGGCAGAAGACATGAATAGACACTTCTCCAAAGAAGACATATGAATGGCTAACAGACACATGAAAAAATGTTCAACATCATTAGCCATCAGGAAAATACAAATCAAAACCACATTGAGAACCACCTTACACCAGTTAGAATGGCAAAAATTAACAGACAGGGAACAACAAATGTTGGCAAGGATTTGAAGAAAGGGGAACCCTCTTCTACTGTTGGTGGAAATGCAAGCTGGTACAACCACTTTGGAAAACAGTGTGGAGGTGCCTCAAAAAATTAAAAATAGAGCTACCTTATGACCCAACATTTGTACTACCGGGTGTTTACCCCAAAGACACAGATGTAGTGAAAAGAAGGGCCATATGCATCCCAATGTTCATAGCCAAACTGTAGAAGGAGCTGAGATGTCCTTCAACAAACGAATGGATAAAGAAGATGTGGTCCGTATATACAATGGAATATTACTCAGCCATCAGAAAGGATGAACACCCACTTTTGCATTGACATGGATGGAATTGGAGTGGATTATGCTAAGTGAAATAAGTCAAGCAGAGAAAGACAATATTCATATGGTTTCACTCAAATGTGAAACATAAGGAATAGCACAGAGGACCAACCATAGGGGAAGGTGGGGGAAACTGAATGGGAAGAAATCAGAAAGGGATACAAACCATGAGAGACTCTGGACGCCAGGAACCAAATTGAGGGTGACAGAAGGGAAGGGTCTGGTGGGATGGGGTAACCAGTGATGGGTAATAAGGAGGGCATGTGTTGTGATGAGCACTGGGTGTCCTATGCAACTAATGAATCTTTGAACACTACATCAAAAACTAATGATGTACGATATGCTGGCTAATTGAACATAATAAAAAAAAACAACTAAGATTATTTCAAAATTTAACCTTAGGCGTGATATTACCAAGGTGACAACATAGATTGTTTCTGATTTTCTTTCTCCTCACAAAGAGAACAATTACTAATTACTAAATAATAAGACAACACTGAGAGAATCTTAGAACACGGAAGTGTTGCTGAGGCAAGTCCCTGCACCACAGACACAAAAACAGACTGCATTGGGTAATAAAAGAAGCAGCTATAAATTGACCACATTGACCCTCCCCCAGCCAGCATAGCACCATGCAGAGAGGTCTCCCTTAAGCTTCCAGTTCCTCCAGTGGGAGAGAGAAACCAGAGTAGACAAACAGCCCCCCAAGCATGGTGGGTCACTTTGCAGGAGTCCCTACTCTGATGTCGCACCATGGGAATTATAGGGGAATTTATGACACTAAACTCCTATGTGACAGAGAAGTGGCAAGAGTCTTGCAAACAATCAGCACGTGGATATTTGGAGACTAATTTCACACTTGCCATGCCCAGGTAACAGAGACCTTGCTCATTGCAGAATCAAGCTGGGGGTACATTCTGACCAAGGAACTTGGCAATGCAGATCTGTATGATTCAGTTTCTCACACAAGGAATTTTGCTAGTCCCAGAGCCCAGTTTGCCCACATCCAAGAAAGGAAGTGACTCAAAGACTCACCTTTTCTAGAGAATGTCTTCTGGAACCATCTGTCTAGAAAGGCTAATGACAACTCCTAAGAATTGCACATCCCAGGGATTATCCAGTCAGGATGCAAGATGCAGGATCACCCCCAGAGCAAAACCAGTAAGAGGCATGGTGGGTTCCTATTCTACATATAAGCAGGATTCATTCATAGCCAAGGTTCAGTGTATTTCCAAACCCCTATCAACCAAGAGTCTACTTGAGAAATTGAAAGTGGCCTGGAGTGGCTTCTCCCCGACCTGATAAGGGAGCTGAGATATAGCCCCACACTCTGTGGAGAGTGTCTATTTATTTCTTTATTCATTTTAGAGAGCATAGATGTGTACATGCAATAGAGAGAGGGTAGGAGAGAGCAAGCAGGGGTGGTGTAAGAGGGAGAGGGATAGAGAGAATTTGAAGGGACTATGCCCTGAGTGCAGAGCCCTATGAAGGGTCCAATACCACCACCTTGAGATCATGACCTGAGCTGAAATTAAGAGTCTGATGACTGACTGAGCCACCCAGGTGCCCAAGGGTGTCTTCTGGTTTGATATGACTAGAAAGGCTGGATACAAATGGAAGCTGTGCAGCCCAAAGGGACATGAGTTGAGAGGCAGGTAGAACTAATAGCTTGCAAAGCCAAACCAGTGGCCTTGTTCAATCAGGAAACTTGGGGTGCATGTTGCCTTGAGTTAAGACAAAAACAAAAACTTTACCAGCTTTAGACTGCTTCCTTTGCTGTGCCAAGGCAAAGAATATAATTTGTAGCCTTGCTCATTGCTGAAAACAGTCTTCAGTCTGTCTGACCATGTAACCTAGCCAGAGCACATAGGAAGTTACACAGCTCGTTCAACAGCCTGTGTACAGTAGCACATGAACAGAAAGCACAACCTATGGCTTCCCATGTCTGCAGAGCAAAACTGATGGCCACACATGACCAGGGAATTCAGTACACATTCTGATTCAGAACTTCAAACAATGAATTGTACAGGCTCTGGGTTCCATCCTGCTGCCCACCAACACAGAGAAGTTAATTCATAGCTTCATTAATTCCCGAATATAGTAAAACCATAAAAATCATTCTACACCCTCACTTGAGTAGGAAATCAAGCCAGTCATCCTATCCAACTGTTCTCAGTGAGAAGCACAACCCCATCCTCACCATCAGAGCTTGAGCAGTTGTTTCACTACAAAATGAACATAATAGTAGGACCCAATTGCCCAAGGACATTACCAGCAGACCCACCCAGACATCAAAACTGAGCCGACTGATAAATAACTCTCTCTGTCAAAGCAAACCTATAAACTGTAGAAAAGGACCCTGATGACTCAAATGTGCAGATACCAATGCAAGGAATCAAGTATCATAAAATGTCAGGTGAATATGAGGTGCTCAGTGATACCACCAATGGAAAATTTAAAAACCGTAATAACTGACCATAAGGAAATGGAGATCTATAAAAGGTCAGAAAAATCCTTTTAAGGAAATTTAGTGAATTACAAGGAAACACAGACAACTGGACAAAATTAAGAAAACAATGCATAAATAAAATGGGAAGTTCAACAAGGAAACAGCAAATATTAAAAAAATCCTCAGAGATCCTAGAGTTGAAAAATACAATAACTGGACTGAAAAATTCAACAGAGAGTTTTAGAAGTAGACTTGACTATGGAAAGAAAGAATAAGTGACCCAGAGTATAAGACATTGGAAATTACCCAATCAGAAGAGCAAAAAGGAGAAAGAATTAAAGAGCGAAGAAAGCCAATAAGAATTATGGGACACAATGAAAAGAAACAATATTTGCATTATGAAAATTCCAGAAAGAGAAGAGAAAGAGAAAGGAAAATAAAGTATATTTAAAGAAATAAGAGCTGAGAACTTCCCAATCATGAAAGAGAAATGGACATCCAAGTTGATGAGGCCCAGTTGATCTCAAATAGGTTGAACCTGAATAAAGACACACCAAGACACATTATAATTCAATTGTCAAGAGTCAAAACATAATAATTTTAAGAGTAAAAAGAGAAGAGAAGTTATATACAAGGGAACTTGCATAAGACTATTTGTGGATTGTTCAACAAAAATTTCTTAAGCCATGAGTGAATGGGATGCTATATTCAAAATATTGAAAAAAGTAACTGTCAACTAAGAATTCCATACCTGGTGAGGCTGTTGTTTAAAAATGAAAGGAATGATAAAGATTTTCCCATACAAACAAAAACTGGGGGATATCATTACCACAAAACCTGCCTTATAAGAAATGCTAAGAGGAGTTCATAGAGTGGAAGTGAAAGAACACTAATTAACATCATAAAAAGATAAAGAAGTAACATAAATCTCACTGGTAATGGGGAATATATAGTTACAGGTATTCACTTAAAACTTTAGTTTAAAAGATTTTGAAAAATGATCATAGTAAAAATAACCATAATTACAACAATCTGTTATTAGTTACACTATAAAAAACATGTAAATTGTAACAGCAATGACTTTAAATTAAACATCTTCCTGAATAACCAATGAATCAAAGAAGGAAATTAAAGCAGAAATAAAATTTTCTTGAAACAAAACCAGAAACACAACATACCAGAACTTGTGGGATGCAGCTAAAACATTTCTAATAAAAAAGTTAATAGTAATAACACATATATTAGGGAGCAAGACATATCCTAAATAAACAGCCTAACTATGCCTTCAGGAACTAGAAAAAAAAAGCACAAATAATCCAAAGTTAGTAGAAAAGAAATAATAATGATTAAAGCAGAAATAAATGAAATAGAGAACAGAAAAACAAGAGAAAAGATTAACCAAAGTAAGAGTTGGTTCTTTGGAAAGATAAAACTCACAAGCCTTTAGCTAGCCTAACAAAGGAAAAAAAGAGAAGGGACTCAATTCAACAAAATTACAAATGAAAAAGGGCACATTACAAATGATACCACAGAAATTCAAAGGATCATAAGAGGTTACTATGAACAACTATATGCCTACAAACTGGACAACCCAGAAGAAATGGAAAATTTCTTGGAAACATGCAACTTACCAAGATTTGATTAGGAAGAAATAAAAAAATCTTAATAGACCAATTAGTAATAAGGAGATTGAGTCAGTGATTTAGAATCTCTCGGTGGTGGAGGGATGGTTGTTGTGGTGGACATGACCAGAAGTTTCACTGACCTATTTAACCAAACATTTAAAGAAGAATTAACACCAACTCTTATCAAACTCTTCCGAAAAAATCAGAGGAGGGCACCCTCAAATTCATTTTACTAGACTAATATTATCCCAAAAACAAAACCAGAAATGGACACAACTAGAAGAGAAAGTATAGGCAATATGATCATCTCAATAGAGAAAACACTTTTGAAGAAATTCAGCATCCATTAAGGATAAAAACTTTTAACAAATTAGGCATAGAAGGAACATAGCTCAATGTAACAAAGGCTATTTTGACAATGCCACAGTTAATACCATACTCAGTGATAAAAGGTTAAGCACTTTTACTCTAAGATCAGGAACAAGACAAGGTGGTTGTTCTTAACACTCTTAGTCAACAAAGTACTAAGTTTCCTAGCTAGAGCAATCAAAAAAGAAAAAGAAATAGACATTTTCAGTATTGGAAAGAAAAAAGTAAAATTATCTCTATCTGTAGATGACATGATTTTTTTTTTAGATTAAATTTATTTATTTGACAGAGAGAGAAAGAGAGCACAGCAGGCAGAGTGGCAGGCTCCCTGCGGAGCATAGAGCCCTGATTAGGGCCTTAGGACCCTGGGATCATGACCTGAGTCAAAGGCAGATGCTTAACTGACTGAGCCACCCAGGTGCCCCAACATGATTTTTATATAAAGTCCTAAAGACTCAACCAAGAAATTGTTAGACCTAATCAACAAATTTAGTAAAATTGGAGAACACAAAATTAACACGCAAAAATCAGTAGTGTAAACAAGGAATTTTTTGAAAGAGATATAAAGAAATCAATTCCATTTACAATATCATAAACACCAATAAAATAATTAGTAATAAATTTAACTAGGGGGATAAAAGATCTCAATTTTGAAAACTGCAAGAAATTGATGAAAGAAGTCAAAGAAGACACAAATAAAATGAAACGTATTCTATGTTTATGGATTGGAAGAGTTAATATTGTTAAAATGTCAATACTATCAATACTATCAAAAGCCAATCTATAGATTCAATGTAATCCCTAACAAGATTTCAATGGCACTTATTGCAGAAGTAGAAAAAACTCTTCTAAAATTTATAAAGAACTACAAAAGACCCTGAATAGCCAAGAAACTTTAAAAAGAATAGCAAGGCCAAGGGACATCACATACCCTGATTTCAAGCTGTACAGTAAAGTTATAATCATCAAAATTGTATGGCTATTGGCATAAAAACAGACAAATAAGCCAATGGAAGAGAATTGAAAACTCAATTTGTATGGAACCAGAAAAGAGCCCGAATAGCCAGAGGAATGTTGAAAAAGAAGAGCAAAGCTGGCAACATCACAATTCCAGACTTCCAGCTTTATTACAAAGCTGTCATCATCAAGACAGTATGGTACTGGCACAAAAACAGACACATAGATCAATGGAACAGAATCGAGAGCCCAGAAATGGACCCTCAACTCTATGGTCAACTTATCTTTGACAAAGCAGGAAAGAATGTCCAATGGCAAAAAGACAGTCTCTTCAACAAATGGTGTTGGGAAAATTGGACAGCCACATGCAGAAGAATGAAACTGGACCATTTCCTTACACCACACACAAAAATAGACTCAAAATGGTTAAAAGACCTCAATGTGATACAGGCATCCATCAAAATCCTAAAGGAGAACAAAGGCAGCAACCTCTTTGACCTCAGCCGCAGCACCTTCTTCATAGAAACATCACCAAAGGCAAGGGAAGCAAGAGCAAAAATGAACTATTGGGATTTCATCAAGATAAAAAGCTTTTGCATAGCAAAAGAAACAGTCCACAAAACCAAAAGACAACCCACAGAATGGGAGAAGATATTTGCAAATGACATATCCGATAAAGGGCTAGTATCCAAAATCTGTAAAGAACTTCTTAAACTCAACACCCAAAGAACAAATGATCCAACCAAGAAATGGGCAGAAGACATGAACAGACATTTTTCCAAAGAAGACATCCAAATGGCCAACAGACACATGAAAAAGTGCTCAACATCGCTCGGCATCAGGGAAATCCAAATCAAAACCTCAATGAGATACCACCTCACACCAGTCAGAATGGGTAAAATTAACAAGTCAGGGAAGGACAGATGTTGGTGGGGATGCGGAGAAAGGGGAACCCTCCTACATTGTTGGTGGGAATGCAAGCTGGTGCCACTCTGGAAAACAGTATGGGGGTTCCTCAGAAAGTTGAAAATAGAGCTACTGTACAACCCAGCAATTGCACTACTGGGTATTTATTCCAAACATACAAATGTAGAGATCCGAAGGGGTACATTCACCCCAATGTTTATAGCAGCATGTCCACAACGGTCAAACTGTGGAAAGAGCCAAGATGTCCATCGACAGAAGAATGGATAAAGAAGATGTGGTATATATATAAAATGGAATACTATGCAGGCATCAAAAAGGAGTGAAATCTTGCCATTTGCAACAACATGGATGGAACTGGAGGGTATTATGCTGAGCAAAATAAGTCAATCAGAGAAAGACATGTATCATATGACCTCACTGATATGAGGAATTCTTAATCTCATGAAACAGACTGAGGGTTGCTGGAGTTGTTGGGGGTGGGTGGGATGGGGTGGCTGTGTGATAGACATTTGGGAGGGTATGTGCTATGGTGAGTGCTGTGAATTGTGTAAGACTGTTGAATTACAGACCTGTACCTCTGAAACAAATAATACATTATATATTAAAAGAAAAAAAAAGAAGATAGCAGTAGGGGAAGAATGAAGGGGGAGAATCAGAGGGGGAGATGAACCATGAGAGACCATGGACTCTGAGAAACAAACTGAGGGTTCTAGAGGGGAGGGGCGTGGGGGGATGGGTTAGCCTGGTGATGAGTATTAAAGAGGGCACGTTCTGCATGGAGCACTGGGTGTTATACATAAACAATGAATCATGGAACACTACATCAAAAACTAATGATGTAATATATGGTGATTAATATAACATAATAAAAATTTTTTAAAAAGTAAAATGTTATTGAACTTCTCCCATATCATTAATCTAAAACACTCTACTTATTGAGACTAGAGTAGAATCTCTGAATTTGGATAAAACACTTTGAATCATAAAATCAGAAAAGATGCATATATCCTCACTAACATATAGGATGGCACCTTTCATTTTGCATATGAATATATATTTCATCTTATACATATATAACTAGGATCAATTTCTGATTGATCTCTAGATTGTGGACAACTAATACTTTTTAAAGTAAAGTTAAATTTTTAATTCAATTTTAATTTACGACATTGTTTTTTTTTTCTTGGTGACATTAAATGTTACTGACTCAATAAAGGTTATTATTTACATATTACAAAAATATGAAAATTTTAGGTTCCATGCCAGTCTACATCAATTTAATTCAATTGAACTTAAAAAACATTTATTGAAACTCTAATAAGATTCCTTTACTAATTCACTGATGTAGGTTTTGAGGATATAATATGGTCCCTGCTCACAAAACCAGACATATGGACAAATAAGGTACCATGTATTAAAGGTAAGAATAGAATTTTGCTGAACAGCCTGGGAAGATGACAGAGTAGGATTACCCTAAGCTCACCTCCTCCCACAGATATACCTAGGTAACAGGCATATCAAGTAACCCAGAAAATGCCCCCATATTCTCCTATGGACTCTCCATCCAACACACCCAACTCAGCAGGAGTCCCTCCAAAGTAGTGCCTAAAGATTCATTCTGCAAGCAGCCCTGTTTTGACCAGTACCACTCCAAGGTCACTCCTGCCCTGGAGAGAGAGAAGAAAACCACATACACAAGTTTCATGTAGCCTCAGAAATGGGCTGGGGACAGACATCTGATCTGACAGCTGGTCTTGTCCACAAACGGACAAAAAATCATAGGGAACAACACAAGAAGAGAGCCCTGCATTTAGGGGGTCACTGAAACCCCAAAAGATAGACTAGAGGTAGACATTTGGTCTGACTACAGGACCCACCCACCAACAAAAGCCTCTCAGGAGACAATGCAGGGAGAGAAAACTCTGGTTCAGTGTGGCAAATGGGCTAAGGGCCAGCATCTGGTCTGAACCAGCTACAAGCCCAACATGGCTCCATACTTGCCCCTTAACATAGGGACAAAATCCTTCTCACAACAGGTAAAGGAGGCCATTGTAGCCAACTGGACTGAAGGCAAATGTAGCTCAACCACAATAGTAGGGTGCATGCAACACACTTAGGAGACACCCTGAAACACAAAGGTGCTCTGGAAAGTATACTGTGTACTAGGGAAACAATAAAACATTGATGAAAAAAAGTTGCAGATGACACAAACAAATGGAAAGATATTCCATGCTCATGGGTTGAGAAAACTAATATTGTTAAAATGTTCATATTACCCAAAGTAATCAACAGATTTAATTCAATTTCTATCAAAATATTAACATTTTCCATAAAACCAGAATAAACTTAAAATTTGTATGAAACCACAAAAGACCTCAAATAGCCAAAGAAATCTTGAAAAGAATGAACAAAACTGTAGGTATCACAAACCCACATTTCAAAATTTACTAATCTGTAGTAATAAAAACAATATGGTACTGGCACAAAAATAGACACATAGATTAATGGAACAGAATAGAGAATCCAGAAATAAGCTCATTAGTTGATTAATCTATGACAAAGGAGACAGAAATATACAATAGGAAAAAGACAAGTCTCTTCAATAAATGGTGTTGGGAAAACTGGGCAGCTATGTGCAAAAGAATGAAAGTGGACCACTTTCTTACACCATACACAAGAATAAACTAAAAATGGATTGAAGAGCTAAATGTGAGACGTGAAACCATACATTCCTAGAAGAAAACATTGGCATCAGTGGTAGAAACATTTTCTGGATATGTCTCCTCAGGTAAAGGAAAAAGAGCAAAAATAAACTATTGGGATTACATCAAAACAAAAGTTTTGCACAGTGAAGGAAACCATTAACAAAACAAAAATATAGGGCACCTGGGTGGCTCAGTCTGTTAAATGGCTACCTTTGGCTCAGGTCATGATCCTGGGGTCCTGGGATCGAGCCCCATGTCCGGCTCCCTGCTCAGTGGAGAACCTGCTTCTCCCTCTCCCTCTGCCTGCTACTCTGCCTACTTGTGCTCTCTATCTGTTGAATGAATAAATAAAATCTTTAAAAACAAAACAAAAACAAAAATATAACCTACCAAATGAAAGAAGATATTTGCAAATAATATATCTGATAAGGAGTTAATCTCCAAAATAAATAAAAATCTTATACGAGTCAACATTGAAAACAACCATAAATAATCCAGTTAAAAATGGGCAGATGACATGAATAGACATTTTTCCAAAGAAGACATACATGTGGCCAAGAGACACATGTAAAAATGCTCAATATTACTCATCACCAGGTAAATGAAAATCAAAACGACAATGAGATATCACCTTATACATGTCAGAATGGCTTCAATAAAAAAACACAAGAAACAACAGTGTTGGCAAGGATGTGGAGAAAAAAAGAACTTTGCATGCATTGTTGGTACAAATACAAGCTGGTACAATTACTGTGGACAACAGTATGGAGGTTCGTCAAAAAAAAAGAATTACCATATGATCCAATAAGTCCACTACTGGGTATTTATCCCTCCCCAAAAAGAAATGAAAACAGTAATTTAAAAAGATATATGCATCTGCACCCTTATGTTTATTGCAGCGTTATTTCCAATAGCCCAATTATGGAAGCAGTCCAAGTGTCCATTAATAGATGTATGGATAAAGAAGATGTGGCATGCATTTGACAAAGTACAGCATCCTTTCTTGATCAAAACTCTTCAGAGTATAGGGATAGAGGGTACATACCTCAATATCATAAAAGCCATCTATGAAAAACCTACAGCGAATATCATCCTCAATGGGGAAAGGCTGAGAGCTTTTCCCCTAAGGTCAGGAACGCGGCAGGGATGTCCACTCTCACCACTGCTATTCAACATAGTATTAGAAGTCCTAGCCACAGCAATCAGACAACAAAAAGAAATCAAAGGCATCCAAATCGGCAAAGAGGAAGTCAAACTCTCACTCTTTGCAGATGATATGATACTGTATGTGGAAAACCCAAAAGACTCCACCCCAAAACTGCTAGAACTCATACAGGAATTCAGTAAAGTAGCAGGATATAAAATCAATGCACAGAAATCAGTGGCATTCCTATACACCAACAACAAGACAGAAGAGAGACAAATCAAGGAGTCGATCCCATTTACAATTGCACCCAAAACCATTAGATACCTAGGAATAAATCTAACCAAAGAGGCAAAGGATCTGTACTCAGAAAACTATAAAATACTCATGAAAGAAATTGAAGAAGACACAAAGAAATGGAAAAACGTTCCATGCTCATGGATTGGGAGAATCAACATTGTGAAGATGTCAATGCTACCTAGAGCAATCTACACATTCAATGCAATCCCCATCAAAATACCATCCACTTTTTTCAAAGAAATGGAACAAATAATCCTAAAATTTGTATGGAACAAGAAGAGACCCAGAATAGCCAGAGGAATACTGAAAAAGAAAAGCAAAGCTGGCGGCATCACAAATCCGGACTTCCAGCTCTATTACAAAGCTGTCATCATCAAGACAGTATGGTACTGGCACAAAAACAGACACATCGATCAATGGAACAGAATCGAGAGCCCAGAAATGGACCCTCAACTCTATGGTCAACTTATCTTTGACAAAGCAGGAAAGAATGTCCAATGGAAAAGAGACAGTCTCTTCAACAAATGGTGTTGGGAAAATTGGACAGCCACATGCAGAAGAATGAAACTGGACCATTTCCTTACACCACACACAAAAATAGACTCCAAATGGTTGAAAGACCTATACGTGAGACAGGAGTCCATCAAAATCCTAAAGGAGAACACAGGTAGCAACCTTTTCGACCTTAGCCGCAGCAACTTCTTCCTAGAAACATCACCAAAGGCACGGGAAGCCAGGGCAAAAATGAACTATTGGGATTTCATCAAGATCAAAAGCTTTTGCACAGCAAAAGAAACAGTCCACAAAACCAAAAGACAACCGACAGAATGGGAGAAAATATTTGCAAATGACATATCAGATAAAGGGCTAGTATCCAAAATCTATAAAGAACTTATCAAACTCAACACCCAAAGAACAAATAATCCAATCAAGAAATGGGCAGAAGACATGAACAGACATTTCTCCAAAGAAGACATCCAAATGGCCAACAGGCACATGAAAAAGTGCTCAACATCGCTCGGCATCAGGGAAATCCAAATCACAACCTCAATGAGATACCACCTCACACCCGTCAGAATGGCTAAAATTAACAAGTCAGGGAACGACAGATATTGGCAGGGATGTGGAGAAAGGGGAACCCTCCTACACTGTTGGTGGGAATGCAAGCTGGTGCAACCCCTCTGGAAAACAGTATGGAGGTTCCTGAAACAGTTGAAATTAGAGCTACCATTCGATCCAGCAATTGCACTACTGGGTATTTACCACAAAGATACAAATGTAGGGACCCGAAGGGGTACGTGTACCCCAATGTTTATAGCAGCAATGTCCACAATAGCCAAACTGTGGAAAGAGCCAAGATGTCCATTGACAGATGAATGGATAAAGAAGATGTGGTATATATACACAATGGAATATTATGCAGCCATCAAAAGGAATGAGCTCTTGCCATTTGCAACGACGTGGATGAAACTGGAGGGTGTTATGCTGAGTGAAATAAGTCAATCAGAGAAAGACATGTATCACATGACCTCACTGATATGAGGAATTCTTAATCTCAGGAAAGAAACTGAGTGTTACTGGAGTGGTTGGGGGTGGGAGGGATGGGGTGGCTGGGTGATAGACATTGGGGAGGGTATGTGCTACGGTGAGCACTGTGAATTGTGCAAGACTGTTGAATCACAGTTCTGTACTTCTGAAACAAATAACGCAACATATTTTAAGAAAAAAGAAAAGAAGAAGATAACAGGAGAGGAAGAAAAGGGGAGTATGTCAGAGGGGGAGACGAACCATGAGAGATGATGGACTCTGAAAAACAAACTGAGGGTTCTAGAGGGGAGGGGGGTAGGGGGATGGGTTAGCCTGGTGATGGGTATTGAGGAGGGCACGTTCTGCATGGAGCACTGGGTGTTATGAACAAACAATGAATCATGGAACACTGCACCAAAAACTAATGATGTAATATATGGTGATTAACATAACAATAAAAAAGCATAATACTGAGTAAAAAAAAAAAGATGTGGCATATATATATACATAATGTATATATACATAAGTACATATATATAATGGACTGTTACTCAGCCATAACAAAGAATTAAATTTTGCCATTTGCAACAACGTGGATTGGACCTAGAGAGCATAATGATAAGTGAAATAAGTCTGTGAAAGAAAGATAAAGACCATATGACTTCAGGCATGTGGAATTTAAGAAACCAAACAGATGAAC
This sequence comes from Eumetopias jubatus, assembly GCF_037043125.1. NCBI lineage: Eukaryota > Metazoa > Chordata > Mammalia > Carnivora > Otariidae > Eumetopias > Eumetopias jubatus. Next base: position 77,863 of record NW_028274954.1, read on the forward strand.
AAAGAAACAAAGAGACAAACTCAAGAATATAGAGAACAAATTTCAGTTGCCAGAGGGGAAGCAGATGGGGAACGGGTGAAATAGGTGAAGGGGATTAAGAGAACATTCATTATGATATCACTGAGTAATTTATAGAATTGTTGAATCATTATATTGTACACCTGAAACTAATATAACATATGTTAATTCCACTTGAATAAAAAAAGATAAAAAAATAAAATAATTGAATTTTGTTGAAGATAAAAGACAGTACAGATGACAAAATGATTGACTTTACCAAGAATCGTTGAGATTTGAGAGGGTTCTGGAGGGTTTGATATTGAGATCTGTTTTGAATGATGAGTAAAAAATTCACCTGATTCAAAAAAGAAGATTTTTGTGGTGGAAAGCACAGTATGTGCAAGGGAATATGCACATAAGGCAGAATGTGGATTTTTAAAATAGTCAAGTCATGGTAGCTAAATGGCAAAGAATAAGAAACAAAAAGAAGATAAAGAATGTTTTTGTTTTTTTTTAAACCTGGTATGTTTTCAATATATTTTTAAAATAATTATTTTTACAAAATGAAGGCTTCAATGGAAATATACAATCTCCAATTAATGTTAGAATATCTCAATAAAATTGCAAAATCTTTTTAATTAAGTTAACTTGCTAGAAGCAATTCTCTGTGTGATTTTGCGTATCTCCCAAGGTTATTGTGATGGTTGAATTGAATATGGATGTAAAGTCCTAAATTCTAATCAAGTTTGATATTCTTTTTTTAAATTTTATTTTATTATGTTATGTTGGTCACCATACAGTACTTCATTAGTTTTTGATGTAGCGTTTCATGATTCATTGTTTGCGTATAACACCCAGTACTTGATACAATACATCCCCTCCTTAATACCCATCACCCTGCTAACCCATCCCCCCACTCCCTCCCCTCTAAAACTCTCAATTTGTTTCTCAGAGTCCATAGTCTCTCATGGTTCATCTCCCCCCTCCGATTTCCCACCCTTCATTTTTCCCTTCCTTCTCCTAATGTCCTCCATGCTATACCTTATGTTCCACAAATAAGTGAAACCATATGATAATTGACTTTCTCTGCTTGACTTACTTCACTTAGCATAATCTCTTCCAGTCCCATCCATGCTGATGTAAAAGTTGGGTATTCATCCTTTCTGATGGCTGAGTAATATTCCATTGTATATATGAACCATGTCTTCTTTATCCATTAGTATGTTGAAGGGCATCTTGTGTCCTTCCACAGTTTGGCTATTGTGAACATTGCTGTTATAAACATTGGGGTGCATATGGCCCTTCTTTTCACCACATCTGTGTCTTTGGGGTAACATATTCTTGGAATTTCTTTTCTTTTTTATCTCTGTATCTGTGTCTACCATGCTCCTTTTCCCAAGGAAGTGTTAACTTTATATTCCTCTTAGTTTATTACTCAGCACTCTATACAGTTCATTCTTTGTTTTGCCATTGTAATCCTGGTTATGTAAGGGAACTTAGCTCCTCATCAAAAAAGATCCTCAAATTTGTATTTCTAAACAACAAAAACTTCTCCCTTAAGAATTTCTTTGAGGGGAAGGTGGCAGCAGAGTAGGAGAACCCTAGGCTCAACTCATCTTGCAAATTCAACTAGATAACTATCATATCATCTTAAATACCCCAGAAATCAACCTGAAGGCTGGCAGAACAAACTACACAACTAAAGGTAGAGAAAAGGCCATGTTGAAGAAGGTAAGAAGTATAGAGAAGAAGTTTGGGAGAGAAACTGATTGTGGTTATTGCAGTAGGAAGGGAGGTGTGGTCGTGGAGAAGGGCAAGAGACAGACTAAACACAGGGCAGCATCCTGGGAAAACAGATCCCCATAGCAATTAGCTTGGAAAGTGACAGGGACTAAATTTCATGAGTTCTTGCAACCAGTGGGGCTTAAAGCCTGGAGTTGTAAAGGTCAGCAGGCTTGGCTTGGGGAGAGCCTGGAGGCATTGGGGCTACTCTTAGAGAGAAGGCAAGGCAAACAGCCTTTGGACATACACTGTGGAAATAGCTATTCTGAAAAGTGCCTGCACACACAATGGGGAGGTTATTTGCTCATCTTATAGTGTGTCCCAGAGAGGCAGAGTTCATGGAAAGATCTCTCCAGGAACAAAGAAACTGACAGGTGCAAATTTCTTGCCCCTCCTATCAGTAGAGACATAGACCACCTGAAGGAACCAGTTCAGTACTAACACTTGCTACCTACCTAGCTTAAACCAAGCCCTGTCCACACCCTGCACTCCAGTGGAACTGCCCTTCCCACTCATGACTGCCTCAGTTCTAGGGTAGTGGGCCCCCTACCCCAGAAGACCAGGTCAAACTCCTGTCCACATTGCATCTCCTGACTCAGGAGTTTTGCAGAGCCTTGATTCCTGCAGCAGTAGCAACAGGTTTCATTTCATAAGCAGACCAGAGCACACCTACCTAAAATGCACCATATTCAGGCCAGGGACCAAATACTGCCTACAACAAGCAAAGAGAGTCTACAGACAACTGGTCTGAAGGATAAAGCAAGTGGCCAGGACACAATAGCAGAGTGCACCAAGCATCCGTTGGAGCAACAAGCACTCCTTGAAGTGCCAGGCCCTGGGTAACAGGAGACCCTACACTGCAAGGTACTACAGGACCTCTTCTTCATAAGGCCCTTACCCTCAAGAACACAAGATTTAGTTGACTTCCCTACATACAGAATCAGGCACAGAGACTTAGACAAAATGAGAAGATAGAAATTTATTCCAAATGAAAGAAGAGTACTGGGCCATGGCCAAAGATCTAAGTGAAACAGATATAAGTTTTAAATTTTAAGAAACCAAACAACTGGGCATCTGCTTGCACCATCTGCTCATACAGGACTGGAGATGGGAGTGGAATGAAAATGACAGAGGGGGGTAGGGGAGAGACAAAAGCAAGGATGGATAAGAAATGGAGGTAAGAGTGGGATATAGAAAGAATAGGATGGTTAGAAGTCTCAGGACATAGAGAAATGCTGGTCCTGGAGCATTTTGCATAATAAGGAGAATCCTACATACCTGTTCAGTAGGCCAGGAACAAAGAAGAGTCCATTGGTATAAAAAAATGATTTTACCTTGTTGGTACTATTGAAGATATGTGCCTTTGATTTGAAGATTGTATACTTGTTATTTTTTTATTTTTTAACAAAATAAATTTATACAATATTGATTTAAAAAAAAGAAACCAAACAAATAAGGAGAGAGGGAAAAAAAGAGGGAGAGAGACAAAATAAGAAATAGGCTCTTAACTAAAGAGAACGAACTGATGATTATCAGAGAAGTGGGTGGGGGGATGGGTGAATTAGGTGATGGAGATTAAGGAATGCACTTGTCTTGATGAGCACTGGGTGATGTATGGAATTGCTGAATCACTATATTGTACACCTGTAACTAATATAACACAGTATGTTAACTAACTAGAATTAAAATAAAAACTTAAAAAATAAATTTTAGATTATTGGGGATTTATCATTTAAAAATTTTACATATATTTCATGTTAATCACTTAATGACTTTATCAAAAACAGAAAAAATGTATATTTACTAGATATTTGCGTAAATATTTCAATGTTATTAATTTATTTTCCAGGATTTCTGTCATTTACTTGGGAAGAGAATTCTATGAGTGAATGTAGTAACTTCATTACCAGAACTTTTACACAATAATGGACTTCAAAAAAAATTTTTAGAACAAACCCAAAGCCAATACTTCAGAAAAAAATAATCGTTTTTAATAATATATGTTACTATGCTTTTTAGGTGTTTATTTTAATTCCAGTTGGTTAACCTACAGTGTTATATTAGTTTCAGGTGTACAATATAGTAATTCAACACTTCTGAACAGTATACTGTGCTTATCATGACAAATGCACTCCTTGATCCCCATCACCTATTTAAGCCAGCCCCCACTCCCCTCCCCTCTGGTAACCATATATTTTGTTTTCTATAATTAAGAGTATTTGTTGCTTTGTCTTATCTCTCTCTTATTTTTTTCCTTTTGCTTGTTTTTTGTTGTTCTTAAATTGCACATATGACTGAAATCATATGGTATTTATCTTTTTTTTTAAGATTTTATTTATTTATTTAATTGACAGAGAGAGAGAGAGAGACAGCGAGAGAGGGAACACAAGCAGGAGGAGTGGGAGAGGGAGAAGGAGGCTTCCCGCCGAGCAGGGAGCCCCATGCAGGGCTCGATCCCACGACCCTGGGATCATGACCAGAGCCAAAGGCAGTCACTTAACCAACTGAGCCACCCAGGCGCCCAGGTATTTATCTTTATCTGACTGATTTCAGTTAGCATTATACTCTAGCTCAATCCACAACATTGCAAATGGCAAGGTTTCATTCTTTTTTATGGCTGAATAAAATTCCATTGTATATATATAGACTTCTTGTTTATTCATCAATCAATAGACAAGGGCTGTTTCCATAATTTGGCTATTGTAAATAATGCTGCAATAAATGCAGAGATGCGTATATCCCTTTGAATTAGTGTTCTTGTATTCTTTGGGTAAATACCCAGTAGTAATATTTCCAGATCATAAAGTAGTTTTATTTTTAAATTTTGAGGAACCTCCAAACTATCTTCCAGAGGGGCTGCACCAGTTGGCATTTCCACCAACAATACAAAAGGGTTTCTTTTCCTCCAAATCCTAACACATGTTGTGTCTTGTGTTGTTGATTTTACCCATTCTGACAAGTGTGAGGTGCTATCTATCACCTTGTAGTTTTGATTTGCATTGCCCTGATGATATGTGATGTTGCAATTCTTTTCATGTGTCTCTTGCCATGTGGGTATCTTATGCAGAAAAAAATGTCTGCTTATGTCTTCTGCCCACTTTTAATTGGATTATTTGGTTTTTAGGATGTTGAGTTGTATCGGTTCTTTATATATTTTGGATACTAACCCTTTATCAGATATGTCATTTGCAAAAATTTGCTCCCATTCTATAGGTGGCCTGTTAGTTTTGCTGTTTCCCCCACCGTACCGAAGCTTTTAATTTTGATGTAGTCCTGATAGTTCATTTTTGCTTTTCTTTCCTTTGCTTCAGGAGACCTATCTAGATAAAAGTTACTATGACCAATGTCACAGAAATTACTGCTCTCTTTTAGGATTTTTATGGTTTCAGGTCTCACATTTAGGTATTTAATCCATTTTGAATTTATTTGTGTATGATGTAAGAAAGTGGTCCAGTTTCATTCTTTTGCATTGCTGTTCAGTTTTCCCAACACCATTTGTTGAAGAGTATGTCTTTTGTCCATTGAATATTCTATCCTGCTTTGTCAAAGATTAATTGACCGCATAGTTGTGGGTTTGTTCCTCGACTTTCTATTCTGTTCCATTGATCTATGTGTCTATTTTGTGCCAGTTATATACAAAGTTGTAATATATTACAAATATATTACAAAGTTGTAATATAACTTGAAGTCTGAAATTGTGATGCCTCCAACTTTGACTTTCTTTTTTAAGATTGCATTGGCTATTTGGGGTCTTTTGTAGTTCCATACAAAATTTAGTATTGTTTGTTCTAGTTCTGAAAAACACTGTTGATATTTTGATAGGGATTGCATTAAATGTGTAGATTGTTTTAGGTAGTAGAGACATTTTAACAAAATTTTTCTTCCAATCCATGAGTATGGAATGTTTTTCCATTTCTTTGTGTCATCTTCATTTTCTTTAATCAGTGTTTTATAGTTTTCAGAGTACAGGTCTTTCACCTCTTTGGTTAGGTTTATTCCTCTTTGGTTAGGTTTTCTCAATTTCTCTTTCTGCTGCTTCATTATTGGTGTATAGAAATGCAACAGACTTCTGTAAATTGATTTTGTATCCTATAAATTTACTGAATTTGCTTCTCAGTTTTAGTAGTTTTTGGTAGAATCTTTTGGGTTTCTACATAGAGTATCATGTCATCTGCAAGTAGTGGAAATTTTACTTCTTCCTTGCTGATTGGGTGCCTGTTATTTCTTTTTGTTGTCTGATTGGTGGGGCTAGGACTTCCAGGACTATGTTGAATAAAAGTGGTGAGAATGGACATTCTTGTCTTCTTCCTGACCTTAGGGGAAAAGCTCTCAGTTTTTCTCCATTGAGGATGGTATTTGCTATGGGTTTTTGATAGATTGTCTTTATTTTGTTGCTGTATGTTCCCTTTAAACTTAATTTGTTGAGGGCTTTTAGTATGAGCAGATGTTGTACTTTGTCAAATGCTTTTTCTTCATCTATTGAAATGATCATATGGTTCTTAACCTTTCTTTTATTAATGTGATGTATCACACTGATTGATTTGCAAATATTGAATCACCCTTGCAAGCGAGGAATAAATCCCACTTGGTAGTGGTGAATGATTTTTTTTAAAGTATTGTGGATTCAGCTTGTTAGTATTTTGTTTAGGATTTTGCATCTATGTTTATCAGGGATATTGACCTGTAGTTCTCTTTTATTAGTGGTGTGTTTATCTGGTTTTGGTATTAAGGTAATGGTGAGTTCATAGAATTAATTTGAATGTTTTCCTTCTTTTCTATCTTTTGGAATAGTTTGAGAGGAATAGGTATTAATTCTTCTTTAAATGTCTGCTAGAATTTGTTTTTGAAACCATCTGGTCCTGGGCTTTTGTTTGTTGGGAGATTTTTGATTACTGATTCAATTTCTTTGCTGGTTGTTGTTCTGTTTGAATTTTCTATTTCTTCCTGTTTCAGTTTTAGTAGTTTATATGTTTCTAGGAATTTATTCATTTCTTTTAGGCTGTCCAATTTTTTGGCATATAGTTTTTCATAATAAATCTCTTATGATTATTGTTTTTGTGTGGTGTTAGTTATTTCTCCTTTCTTATCTGTGATTTTATTTATTTATTTGAGTCTTATCTCTCTCTTTTGCTTCATTAGTCTGGTCAGAGTTTTATCAATTTTATTTTTTTTTCAATGAGCCACCTTGTGGTTTCATTGATCTGTTCTATTGGGTTTGTTTGTCTGTTTTGTAGATTCTGTATCATTTATTTCTTCTCTAATCTTTATTATTTCCTTCCTTCTGCTGGTTTTAGGTTTTGTTTGTTGTTCTTTTCCTAGCTCCATTACATGCAAGTTTAGGTAGTTTATCTGAGATTTTTCTGGCTTCTTGAGTTAGACTTGTATTCTATAAACTTCCCTCTTAGAACCACCTTTGCAGCATCTCAGAGGCTTTGGATCATTTGTTTTCATTTTCATTTGTTTCCATGTACTTTGTTATGTCTTTCTTCATGTTTTGGTTGACCCATTCATTGTTTAGTAGCATGTTCTTTAACTTCCATGTATTTGTGATATTTCTAGATTTTTTTCTTATGTTAACTTCCAGTTTCATAGTGTTGGGGTCAGAAAACGTACTTGGTATGATTTTGATCCTCCTGAATTTGCTTACCACTTTTGTTTTTGTTTTATTGCTTTTCCTTTTTATTCTCTCACACATGGTCTTTCCTTCCACTCAAAGATTCCCCTTTGACATTCCTTTTTTTTTTTAATATTATGTTAATCACCATACATTACATCATTAGTTTTTGATGTAGTGTTCCATGATTCATTGTTTGCATATAACACCAGTGCTCCACCCAGTATGTACCCTCTTTAATACCCATCACCAGGCTAACCCATCCCCCACACCATCCCCTCTAAAACCCTCAAATTGTTTCTCAGAGTCCATAGTCTCTCATGGTTCATCTCTCCCTCTGATTCCGCCCCCCTTCATTTTTCCCTTCCTTATTTCTGTGTTAAGGGTCTCACTCATATCTTCCTTTCTTTTCTCAAGTCCAGTGAGTATCCTTATGATCATTTCTTTAAATTCTCTATTAGGTATGTTACTTATATCTGTTTCACTTTGATCTCGGGCTGTGGCCTTGTCTTATTCTTTCATTTGAGGTAAATTTCTGTCTTCTCATTTTTTCTCCCTCTCTGTGTCTGTTCCTGTGTTTTAAGAAAGTCAGCTATGTCTACTGCTCTTGAAAATAGTGACTTCATGAAGAGGAGGTCCTGGCGTGCCCTGCCGTGCAGTGTCCCCTCTTCACCAGAACCTGGCACTTCAGAAGAGTATTCTATATGTGTTGCTTATACCCTGCTGTTGTGTCTGAGTCACTTTATCTTTCAGTGCAGTTGTCTGCACTCTCTCTGTCTATTGTGGGCTATGCTTGCTCTGAGATATTAATGGAACCCAGGTAGGTCAGCTTTGAGTGGCATGCCCATGGAGGAACTTGGGAACAGGGTGGTGGTGTTAACAAAATGTGTGCTGGGCTACCAATCCCAGCACTGTAACACCTAGGGCCTTCATGTCAGGGTGGCCCAAGCTCAGGGCTGGGTGCAGTGCATGTTTGAGCCTGGGGTAGCAGATGGGCACAGTGGTGCCCATCGGCACCTAGGGGTGCATGGCTGTACAGGCTTGCAGCTGGGCAGGCATGCGATGATGGCTGGAGAAGCATACCTGGGTGTGGCAGGGTGAATGACATAGTGTAGTGGCAACAGTGCACCTGAGGGCTGAATGGTACACATACCAAGCTTTAATAAAATCTGCCCTGAGCCCAGGGCCAAGGCTAGCAAGCTTGAAGTGGGCAAGTACTCAAGAGGACTCTTGAGCACTACACACTGGTAGCCCATTAGGCATCCAGTGTCTGTGCACCCCACCTCCTGCAGGTGTGTCTGTGTTTATGATGGGGCTTGGGGAGGGAAATGAAACCTGCCAAATTTGTCTCCCATTTGCCCTGTGCTGTTGTGTAAACTGCTATTTTCATGTTGCCTCTCTAGGCAGGCTACTCTCTCTTCAAGGGCAGAGTCCCAGCTATCATTCACCCTTCAGGCTTGTAGAGTGCTGAATCAGCTGACTTTTAAAATTCCAGTTTCCAAGTCCCACTGGTTTTACAACCTTATGGAATTCAGCCCTTCTGATTTTTAAACCCAAATATTATGGGGATTATTCTCCTTGTGTGAGGTCCTTGGTGGGAGGGCTCATTTCTCTGCCCTCTCTGTGTGCACAGATCCCTCCCTTCTGCAGGCAAACTCCCTCTGCCTTTCTGACCTTCCTAATCTTTCAGAGGCAGCTTCTTCTCTGATATTTAGTTGTGGAGTTTGTTCTGCCAGGCTTTGGATCACTCTTCTGTTTATTGATTTGGATATGGACTGATATCTGATTGAAAACATGGGACAGGGTGAGCTCAGGATGCTTCTACTCCCCCATCCTTCCTTAAATTATCATTTTTTTAATCATTAAGTCTTGTGAGTTAAGATATTTTTAGACTTATAATTCAAAGATAATAATTTAGCATGCATTTGTCCTTATTTTCAGTATCTATCCATCCCTAACTATTTCATCTACAGTCTCTGATTACTCATGACAAAGCTGATCTTCCATTTATTCACTCATGTTTATTTATAGATCAGACAGGACAAATTCATATAAATTCACAATTTTCTTGTAAAGATTTTGAATAAATCTTCCTGACATTTGATCTAAACAATTTACCATGTCATATTCCTCATGAGAGATAAAGACTTTCTCAATATAGTCATGCTGATGTCAGCAACAGATTCTATACTTAATGTAGTACTTTAAAGAAACTAGCCCTGATTTCATAAACTGTCTCTTTTAGAAGGTGTAAGGATTAATTTCTTTGGTTTCTTTAATTACTCATTTCAAATTCTCATGGCTAGTTTATTATTTGAATCCTAAATATCAGCCCAAGACTCTCATGAGTTCTTATTGTGTTTTTGTTTTAATTTTATGTCTCTATTTTAATAAAAGGAGTCATATACCTTGTATATGCACAAAGAAGCCTGTTTGTGCATTCACAACTTTTTTTTTTTTTTTTAGTTGTTCTCAGATGAGGTCTCTAAGGATTGTTTTAGCTGGAATTGGAAGGATTCAGATGAAAGAAACATTTCATTTTCAACGTGTCTTGGGATGTATGTGTCTGTGTGGGTATGTGTAATTTAATGCTAGAATTTAAGTGGAATCCCTACTATTGTTGCTTTCTCTCCATTTATGTCTCATCTCCTATACTCAGTAAAGATTCTTTTGAATTTTATGTTAATTTTTGTTTATCTGGGATCACAGAATGTTTGTTTGTTTTTTTATTATGTTAGTCACCATACAGTACTTCATTAGTTTTGGATGTAGTGTTCCATGATTCATTGTTTGCATATAATACCCAGTGCTCATTGCAATATGTGTTCTCCTTAATACACATCACTGGGTTAACAATCCCGCCACCCCTTTCCCCTCTGAAATGCTCAATTTGTTTCCCACAGTTGATAGTCTCTCATGGTTCCTCTTCCCCTCTGACTGCCCCCCCTTTCAGTTTTCCCTTCCTTCCTTTAATGTCCTCTGTGCTATTGCTTATGTACCACATATAAGTGAAACCATATGATAATTGTCTTTCTCTGCTTGACTTATTTCATTTAGCATTATCCCCTCCAGTTCCATCCATGTCAATGCAAATGGTGGGTATTGATCTTTTCTGATGGCTGAGTAATATTCCATTGTTTATATGAACCACATCTTCTTTATCCATTCATCTGTTGAAGGGCATCTCGGCTCTTTCCACAGTTTGGCTATTGCAGACATTGCTGCTATGAACATTGGGTGCATGTGTCACTTCTTTTCAGTACATCTGTGTCTTCGGGATAAATACCTAGTAATGTAATTGCTGGGTCACGGGGTAGCTCTATTTTTAACTTTTTGTGGAACATCCATACTGTTTTCCAAAGTGGCTGTAATAGCTTGCATTCCTACTGACACTGTAGGCAGTTTCCCCTTTCTCCACATCATCACCAACATTTGTTGTTTCCTGCCTTGTTAGTTCTTGCCATTCTAACTGGTGTAAGGTGGTATCTCAATGTGGTTTTGATTTGAATTTCCCCAATGGCTAATGATATTGAACATTTTTTTATGTGTCTGTTAGCCAGACATATGTCTTTGGAGAAGTGTCTGTTCATATCTTCTGCCTATTGTTGACTTGATTATTTTATTTTTGGGTGTTGAGCTTGAGAAGTTCTTTATAGATCTTGGATACCAGCCTTTTATCTGTAATGTCATTTGCAAATATCTTCTCCCATTCTGTGGGTTGCCTCTTTGTTTTGTTGACTTTTTCCTTTGCTGTGCAGAAACTTTTTATCTTGATGAAGTCTGGAAAGTTAATTTTTACTTTTGTTTCCCATGCCTTTGGAGACAAGTCTTGAAAGAAGTTGCTATGGCCAATGTCAAAGGGGTTACTGCCTATGTTCTCTAGGATTTTGATGGATTCCTGTCTCACATTGAGGTCTTTCATCCATTTTGAGTTTATCTTTGTGTATGGTGTAAGAGAATGGTCGAGTTTCATTCTTCTGTATATAGCTGTCAAATTTTCCCAGCACCATTTATTGAAGAGACTGTCTTTTTTCCATTGGATATTTTTTCCTGATTTGTCAAAGATCAGTTGACCATAGAGTTGAGGGTCCATTTCTGGGCTCTCTATTCTGTTCCTTTCATCTATGTGTCTGTTTTTGTGCCAGTACCATGCTGTCTTGGTGATAACTGCTTTGTAATATAGCTTGAAATCAGGCAACGTGATGCCCCCAGGGTTGTTTTTCTTTCTCAACATAACCTTGGAGATTAAAGGTCTTTCTGGTTCCATACAAATTTTAGGATTGTTAGTTCCAGTTCTTTGAAAAATGCCATTGTTCTATTGATTGGGTTGGTATTGAAAGTATGGATTTCTCTGGGCAGCATAGACATTTTACCAATGTTTATTCTTCCAATCCGTGAGCATGGAATATTTTTCCAACTTTTCTTATCTTTTTCAATTTCTTTCATAAGTGTTCTGTAGTTTCTAGAATATAGATCCTTTACCTCTTTGGTTAGGTTTGTTCCTAGGTATCTTATGGTTTTTGGTGCTATTGTCATCAATTCCCTAATTTCTCTTTCTACAGTTACATTGTTAGTGTATAGAAAAGCAACTGATTTCTGTGCATTGATTTTGTATCTTGCCATGTTCCTGAATTTCTCTATGAGTTCTAACAATTATGGGGTGGAGTCTTTTGGGTTTTCCACATAAAGTATCATGTCATCTACAAAGAGAGAGTGAGTTTGACTTCTTCTTTGTCAATTTGAATGCCTTTTATTTCTTTCTGTTGTCTGATTGCTGATGCTGGGACTTCTAGTACTATGTTGAACAAGAGTGGTAAGAGTGGGCATCCTTGTCATGTATCTCAATATCATTGAGAATGATATTCGCTGTGAGCTTTTCATAGATGGTTTTTATGAAATTGAGTAATGTTCCCTCTACCCCTACACTCTGAAGAGTTTTAATCAGGAAAGGAGGCTGTATTTTGTCAAAAGTTTTTTCTGCATCAATTGAAAGGATCTAGGGTTCTTGTCTCTTCTTTTATTAATGTGTTCTATCACACTGATTGATTTTCGAATATTGAACCACCTTGCACCCCAGGAATGTATTCCACCTGGTTGTGTTGGATGATCCTTTTAATGTACCATTGGATACTATTAGCTAGAATCTTGTTGAGAATTTTGTCATGCATATTCATCAAGGATATTGTTCTGTACTTCTTTTTTTTTTTTTAAAGAAAACCAACAAAGTTTATTTTTGGAGAAACTATCAAAATTAATAAACCCATGATAAGACACCAAGAAAAGTAGATAGAAGGCACAAATAATCAAAGTTAGAAATTTAAAATGAAGCATTACCATAGATTCTATAAACATTAAAAAAAGTCATAGAAGGTATGACAAACAACTTTATGCCAGTAACTTTGAAATAAATTGAGTTGAATGAACAGATTCTTAAAAAAAATTAAGAGAGGGAAATAGAAAAGTTGAATGATCTTAAAATATTCATTTATAAAAAATAACCAACCTGCAACTGGAGACTTCTGCTCAGATTATAGAGAAAAGGCAAAAACTGGTCGTCTCTGGGCCAGCTTCTGTTACAGATGCTTTCTATAGTCCTTCTAGTGTTTCACATTTTTTGTTAACCCTGAATGTCATTAGACTAGGCATATGTTCTTCAGTTCACCACAGATCTTACCTAGTGCTTCACTTAGGTAATCTGCCTGGGCCCATAAGGTTTTTGTTTTGTTTTGTTTTGTTTTGTTTGCAACCCCTAAAAAATCATTCAAACCCATTAAGATCGTTCTAATTTCAAATGGATGCATAAAAAGAGGTTTGCCTAATGCTGATTTTCCTCAACTTACCAAATTTAGACTATTTTAAAAGAACCTCCAAGTGAATTTTCTTCTTTTCAGGGACTTGTGAGGCCAGATATCATTGCTAGGTATAATGGAACACATATGCATGTCCGTAGACCCCTATCAGTTGGTACTTTTTTCTTAAATTTTTTTATTGTTATGTTAGTCACCATACATTACATTATTAGTTCTTGATGTAGTGTTCCATGGTTCATTGTGCATAACACCCACTGCTCCACGCAGAATGTGCCCTCTTTAATACCCATCTCCAGACTAACCCATCCCTCCACCTTCCTTCCCTCTAGAACCCTCAGTTTGTTTTTCAGAGTCCATCGTCTCTCATGGTTCGTCTCCCCCTCCGACTTATTCTCCTTCATTCTTTCCCTCCTGCTATCTTCTTCTTTTTCTTTTTTCTTAACATATGTTGCATTATTTGTATCAGAAGTACAGATCTGTGATTCAACAGTCTTCCACAATTCACAGTGCTCACCATAGCACATACACGACCCAATGTCTATCACCCAGCCACCCCATCCTCCCACCCCCCACCACTCCAGCAACACTCAGTTTGTTTCCTGAGATTAAGAATTCCTCATATCAGTGAGGTCATATGATACATGTCTTTCTCTGATTGACTTATTTCACTCAGCATAACACCCTCCAGTTCCATCCACGTCATTGCAAATGGCAAGATCTCATTCCTTTTGATGGCTGCATAATATTCCATTGTGTATATATATCAAATCTTCTTTATCCATTCATTTCTCGATGGACGTCTTGGCTCTTTCCACACTTTGACTATTGTGGACATTGCTGCTATAAACATTGGGGTGCACGTGCCCCTTCGGATCCTTACATTTGTACCTTTGTGGTAAATACCCAGTAGTGTAATTGCTGGATCGTATGGTAGCTCTATTTTCAACTGTTTGAGGAACTTCCATACGGTTTTCCAGAGTGGTTGCACCAGCTTGCATTCCCACAAACAGTGTAAGAGGGTTCCCCTTTCTCCACATCCCCGCCACATCTGTCCTTTCCTGACTTGTTAATTTTACCCATTCTGACTGGTGTGAGGAGGTATCTCATTGAGGTTTTGATTTGGATTTCCCTGATGCCGAGCGATGTTGAGCACTTTTTCATGTGTCCGTTGGCCATTTGGATGTCTTCTTTGGAAAAATGTTTGTTCATGTCTTCTGCCCATTTCTTGATTGGATTATTTGTTCTTGGGGTGTTGAGTTTGATAAGTTCTTTACAGATTTTGGATACTAGCCCTTTATCTGATATGTCATTTGCAAATATTTTCTCCCATTCTGTCGGTTGTCTTTTGCTTTTGTGGACAGTTTCTTTTGCTATGCAAAAGCTTTTTATGTTGATGAAATCCCAATAGTTCATTTTTGCCCTTGCTTCTCTTGCCTTTGGTGATGTTTCTAGGAAGAAGTTGCTGCGGCTTAGGTTGAAGAGGTTGCTACCTGTGTTCTTCTTTAGGATTTTGATGGACTCCTGTCTCACGTTTAGGTCTTTCAACCATTTTGTCTATTTTTGTGTGTGGTGTAAGGAAATGGTCCAGTTTCATTCTTCTGCATGTGGCTGTCCAAATTTCCCAACACCATTTGTTGAAGAGACTGTCTTTTTGCCATTGGACATTCTTTCCTGCTTTGTCAAAGATGAGTTGACCATAGAGTGGAGGGTCCATTTCTGGGCTCTCGATTCTGTTCCATTGATCTATGTGTCTGTTTTTGTGCCAGTACCATACCGTCTTGATGATGACAGCTTTGTAATAGAGCTGGAAGTCCGGAATGGTGATGCCGTCAGCTTTGCTTTTCTTTTTCAATATTCCTCTGGCTATTCGGGGTCTCTTCAGGTTCCATACAAATTTTAGGATTATTTGTTCCATTTCTTTGAAAAAGATGGATGGTATTTTGATGGGGATTGCATTGAATGTATAGATTGCTCTAGGTAGCATTGACATCTTCACAATGTTGGTTCTCCCAATCCATGAGCATGGAACGTTTTTCCATTTCTTTGTGTCTTCTTCAATTTCTTTCATGAGTATTTTATAGTTTTCTGAGTACAGATCCTTTGCCTCTTTGGTTAGATTTATTCCTAGGTATCTTATGGTTTTGGGTGCAATTGTAAATGGGATCGACTCGTTGATTTGTCTCTCTTCTGTCTTGTTGTTTGTGTATAGGAATGCCACAGATTTCTGTGCATTGATTTTATATCCTGCTACTTTCCTGAATTCCGGTATGAGTTCTAGTAGTTTTGGGGTGCAGTCTTTTGGGTTTTCAATATACAGTATCATATCATCTGCAAAGAGTGAGAGTTTGACTTCATCTTTGCTGATTTGGATGCCTTTGATTTCTCTTTGTTGTCTGATTGCTGTGGCTAGGACTTCTAGTACTATGTTGAATAGCAGTTGTGATAGTGGACATCCCTGCCACGTTCCTGACCTCAGGGGAAAAGCTCTCAGCTTTTCCCCATTGAGAATGATATTCGCTGTAAGTTTTTCATAGATGGCTTTTATGATGTTGAGGTATGTACCCTCTATCACTATACTCTGAAGAGTTTTGATCAAGAAAGGATGCTGTACTTTGTCAAATGCTTTTTCTGCATCTATTGAGAGGATCATATGATTCTTGTTCTGTCTTTTATTAATGTATTGTATCACGTTGATTGATTTGCGGATGTTGAACCAGCCTTGCAGCCCAGGGATAAATCCCACTTGGTCATGGTGAATAATCCTTTTAATGTACTGTTAGATCCTATTGGCTAGTATTTTGGTGAGAATTTTTGCATCCATGTTCATCAAGAATATTGGTCTGTAATTCTCCTTTTTGATGGGGTCTTTGTCTGGTTTGGGGATCAAGGTAATGGTGGCCTCATAAAATGAGTTTGGAAGTTTTCCTTCCATTTCTATTTTTGGAACAATTTCAGGAGAATAGGTATTAATTATTCTTTAAATGTCTGATAGAACTCCCCTGGGAAACCATCTGGCCTTGGGCTTTTGTTTCTTGGGAGATTTTTGATGACTGCTTCAATTTCCATAGTGGTTATAGGTCTGTTCAGGTTTTCTATTTCTTCCTGGTTCAATTTTGGTAGTTGATACATCTCTAGGAATGAACCCATTTCTTCCGGGTTATCTAATTTGCTAGCATAGAGTTGCTCATAATATGTTCTTATAAGGTTTGTTTTTCTTTGGTGTTGGTTGTGATCTCTCCTCTTTCACTCATGATTTTGTGAATCAACAAAATCAACAAAATCATGATTTGGGTCATTTCTCTTTTCTTTTTGATCAGTCTGGCCAGGGATTTATCAATCTTATTAACTCTTTCAAAGAACCATCTCCTAGTTTTGTTGATCTGTTCTACTGTTCTTTTGGTTTCTAGTTCATTGATTTCTGCTCTGATCTTTATTATTTCTCTTCTGCTGGGTTTAGGCTTTATTTGCTCTTCTTTCTCCAGCTCCTTTAGGTGTAGGGTTAGGTTGTGTATTTGAGACCTTTCTTGTTTCTTGAGAAAGGCTTCTATTGCTATATATTTTCCTCTCAGGACTGCCTTTGCTGTATCCCAAAGATTTTGAACAGTTGTGTTTTCATTTTCATTGGTTTCCATGAATTTTTTTAATTCTTTAATTTCCTGGTTGACCCATTCCTTCTTTAGTAGGATGCTCTTTAGCCTCCATGTATTTGAGTTCGTTCCAACTTTCCTCTTGTGATTGAGTTCTAGTTTCAAAGCATTGTGGTCTGAAAATATGCAGGGAATAGTCCCAATCTTTTGGTACCGGTTGAGATCTGATTTGTGACCTAGGATGTGATCAATTCTGGAAAATGTTCCATGGGCACTAGCGAAGAATGTGTATTCCGTTGTTTTGGGATGGAATGTTCTGAATATGTCTGTGAAGTCCATTTGGTCCAGTGTGTCATTTAAAGTCTTTATTTCCTTGTTGATCTTTTGCTTAGATGATCTGTCCATTTCAGTCAGGGGTGTGTTAAACTCCCTCACTATTATTGTATTGTTGTCGATGTGTTTCTTCTCTTTTGTTATTAATTGCCTTATATAATTGGCTGCTCCCATGTTGGGGCATAGATATTTACAATTGTTAGATCTTCTTGTTGGATAGACCCTTTAAGTAGGATATAGTGTCCTTCCTCATCTCTTATTACAGTTTTTGTTTTAAAATCTAATTTGTCTGATATAAGGATTGCCACCCCAGCTTTCTTTTGGTGTCCATTAGCATGGTAAATGGTTTTCCACCCCCTCACTTTCAATGTGGGGGTGTCTTTGGGTCTAAAATGAGTCTCTTGCAGACAGCATATTGATGGGTCTTGTTTTTTAATCCAATCTGATAGCCTGTGTCTTTTGATTGGGGCATTTAGCCCGTTTACATTCAGGGTAACTATTGAAAGGTATGAATTTAGTGCCATTGTATTGCCTGTAAGGTGACTGTTAACTGTATATTGTCTCTGTTCCTTTCCTTTTTGTTTGTCTTGGAAGCTTTTTATCTCTCCTTCTATTTTGAATGAGAGCCTAGCTGGATATAGTATTCTTGGTTGCATATTTTTCTCGTTTAGTGCTCTGAAGATATCATGCCAGTTCTTTCTGGCCTGCCAGGTCTCTGTGGATAGGTCTGTTGCCAATCTAATGTTTCTACCATTGTAGGTTACATATATCTTCTCCTGAGCTGCTTTCAGGATTTTCTCTTTGTCTCTGAGACTCGTAAGTTTTACTATTAGATGTCGGGGTGTTGACCTATTTTTATTGATTTTAAGAGGGGTTCTCTGTGCCTCCTGGACTTTGATGCCTGTTTCCTTCCTCACATTAGGGAAGTTCTCTGCTATTATTTGCTCCAATATACCTTCCACCCCTCTCTCTCTTTCTTCTTCTTCTGGGATTCCAATTATTCTAATGTTGTTTCATCTTATCATATCGCTTATCTCTCGAATTCTGCCCTCGTGATCCTCTAGTTGTTTCTCTCTCTTTTTCTCAGCCTCTTTATTTTCCATTATTTGGTCTTCTATATCGCTGATTCTCTCTTCTGCCTCATTTATCCTAGCAGTTAGTGCCCCCGTTTTTTATTGCACCTCATTAATAGCCTTTTTGATTTCGACTTGGTTAGATTTTAGTTCTTTTATTTTTCCAGAAAGTTTCTCTAATGACTTCCACGCTTTTTTCAAGCCCAGCTAGTATCTTTAAAGTCATGATTCTGAACTCTAGTTCTGACATCGTACTCATATCCATATTGAGTAGGTCCCTGGCTGATGGTACCACCTCTTGTTCTTTTTGCTGAGGCGATTTTTTCGTCTTGTCATTTTGTCCAGAGGAGAATATATGAATGAGAGAACAAAATGCTAACAGGTTAACAACGTCCCCAGCAAATATACTGTATTCAAATCAGAAAAGACCTGAAACCAGGGGAAAAGAAAGGGAAAGAAAGAAAAAATAAAGAGAAAAAAACAAAAAGGAAAAGATAAATACAAAAACAGAACAATACAACAAAACCGAATATGATCAAATATGATCAGGCTAGTGCATAGATCAGTGCCACACAGTAGATTTGGGGCGTATTTTGGTCTGTTAGAAAAAAGTGCCTCCTAAAATTTTAAAGGAAGAAAGACGTATATACGTACAAATTAAGGGTTGATACAATAAAGGGATGGAAGATGACCTTAAAGATGAAAATTATAAAGATTTTATAAAAGGAATTGATACGATAAGAAGTTGTTTGAAAAAAGAAAGAAGAAGATTTAAGAAAAAGAAAAAGAAAGGGAGAGAATGTGATCAGGCAGGAGACTAGAACAAAGCCATACACTAGTGATTTAGGGTATATTTTGATCTGTTGGAAGAAACTGTATCTCAAAATTTCAAAGAGAGAACAACTTATATATATATATATGCCAAAAATAAGGGTAACTACTATGAAGGGATAAAATATGACTCTAAAAATGAAAAATAAAAAAAAATTTTTTTAAAAAAAGGGATTGATAAGATGTTGGTTGAAAAAGGGAAAAAGAAATATTAAAAAAAAACCGTTTAAAAAATTGACTTCGAAAAACTAATGAATCATGGTAAAAAAAAAAAAGCCATGAATTCTATGTGTAGTATTCCCCTAGCGCTGGAGTTCTCCCGTTCTCCTTGATCGGTAAACTTGGTCTTGGCTTGTTGGCTGTTCGTGCTGATCTTCTGGGGGAGGGGCCTGTTGCCGTGGTTGCCAAATGTCTTTGCCGGTGGCAGAATTGCCCACCCTTGTCGGTCCAGGTTAAGCAAGCTGCTCGGGTTTGCTCTCAGGAGCTTTTGTTCCCTGCAAGCTCTGGTACAGCTTTGGAGGACCAGGGTGAAAATGGTGGCCTCCCAATCTCCACTTAGAGGAGGTGAGAACTCAGGGCCCCACTCCTCAGTGCGCCCCTAGAGAAAAGCAGTCACTCCCGTGTCCCCGGTCTCCAGCCGCACTCCGCGCTCACCCGGCCTGTGACCGAGTGTTTCTATCTCTGGCACCCGACCCTGTGTGGAGTCTCCAAACCCAGCAGATCCCTGCAGTGCACTCCTGCGCCATTCCTCCCGGGGGAGGGAGGGGAGTCTCCCCAGATCTGCCGCTTGTTGGGTCCCTGCTGGAGGAGCAGTGGCCCGACTTCCAGTAAGTGGTCGCTTCTCTGTTCAGAGAGTTATTGCTACTCTCTTCTTCAGTCTCCTGTTGAGTTCATAGGTGTTCAGAATGGTTTGATCCCTATTCAGTTGAATTCCTGAGATCAGACGAAAGCCAGGTCTACTACTCCTCCACCATCTTGCTCCGCCCCCCTATCAGTTGGTACTTAACTGTAGTTATCCAAACTGCAATGGTAAGAGAAAATCATCCCCAAGACTCCTTTCACTTCTGACACCTATTACAAATTTGAAGGATTCCCAAAATAAATCTTTCTAGCATGACCAGCCCCTACCCTAAGACTATCAAGTGTCTGTACTTCTCCTTTTTAATGGGGTCTTTGCCTGGTTTTGGGGTCAAAGTAATGCTGGCTTCATAGAAGAAGTTTGGAAGTTTCCTTCTGTTTCTACTTTTTGAAATTGCTTAAGAAGAATAGGTATTATTTCTTCTTTGAATGGTAGAATTCCCCTAGGAATACATCAGGGCCCTGGACTCTTTTATTTTGGGAAGTTTTTGATATTGCTCCAAATTCATTACTGGTTATTTGTCTCTTCAGATTGTCAATTTCTTCCTCTTTCAGTTTGTAGTTTATAGGTCTCCAGGAAGTTATCCATTTCTTCTAGGTTGCTTAATTTGTTGGCATATTGTTGCTGGTAATAATTTCTAGCAACTGTTTGTATGTCTTGGTGTTAGTTCTGATCTCTCCCTTTTCATTCATAATTTTATTAACTTGGGTCCCTTCTCTTCTTTTGGATAGGTCTGGCCAGAGGTTTATTGATCTTATTAATTCTTCAGTGAACCAGCTTCTACTTTTGTTGATCTGCTCTACTGTATTTATGGTTTCTAATTCTTTGATCTCTGCACTTATTTTTATTAGCTCTCTTCTCCTGCTTGGTTAAGGTTTTATTTGTTCTTTCTCCAGTTCAAGTTGTAGAGTTAGCTTGTGCATTTGGGATTTTTCTATTTTTTGAATGAGGCTTGGATGGCTATGTATTTCCCCCCTTAAGACTGCCTTTGCAGTATCCCATAGGTTTTGGACTGATGTATTTTTGTTCTCATTGGTTTCCATGAATGTTTGAGCTCTAATTTCCTGGTTGATCCAATAATTCTTTAGCAAGGTGGTCTTTAGCTTCCAAGTGTTTGAATTCCTTCCAAACTCTTCCTTGTGACTGAATTCCAGTTTCAAAGCATTGTGGTATAATAATATGCAGGGAATAATCTCAGTCTTTTGGTATTGGTTGAGACCTGATTTGTGACCTAATATGTGGTCTATTCTGGAGAAAGTTCCATGTGCATTTGAGAAGAATGAGTATTCTGTTGTTTTAGGGTGGAATGTTCTGTATATATCTATGAAGTCCTTCTGGTCCAGTGTGTCATTCATAGCTCTTGTTTCTTTGTTGATTTTCTGTTTAGATGATCTGTCTATTTCTGAGAGTGGAGTGTTGAGATTTCCTACTATTGAAGTAATTATCAATATGTTTCTTTATTTTGGCTAACAGTTGGCATATGTAATTGGCTGCTCCCATGTTGGTGGCATAGATATTTACAATTGTTAGATTTTCTTGTTGGATAGACCGTTTAAGAATGATATCGTGTCCTTCTGTATCTCTTACTACTCTTTAGCTTCAAGTCTAATTTGTCTGATATGAAAATTGCTACCCCACCTTTCTTTTGAGGTCCGTTGGCATGAAAAATGGTTCTCCATCCCCTCACTCTCAGCCTGGATGTATCTTTAGGTTCAAAATGAGTCTCTGGTAGATAGCATATGGATGCGTCATGTCTTTTTATCCAATATGTAACCACATGCCATTTCATGGGAGCATTTAGGCCGTTCACATTGAGAGTGATTATTGAAAGACGAGTTTATTGTCATCATGTTCCCTGTGAAGTCCTTGCTTGTATAGATTGTCTCTGTAAATTTCTGGTGTATATTACTCTTGGGGGTCTTTCTTCCTTTATAGAATCCCCCTTAATATTTCTTGCAGAGCCAGCTTGGTGGTCACTTATTCTTTCATTTTCTGCTGGTCTTGGAAGCTCCTTGTCTCTGTATCCATTCTGAATGACAGCCTTGGTGGATAAAGTATCCTTGGCTGCATGTTCTTCTCATTTAGTATCCTAAATATGTCTTGCCAGCCCTTTCTGGTTTGCTAGG
Source organism: Eumetopias jubatus (assembly GCF_037043125.1). NCBI lineage: Eukaryota > Metazoa > Chordata > Mammalia > Carnivora > Otariidae > Eumetopias > Eumetopias jubatus. The sequence goes on from NW_028274954.1 coordinate 99,878, forward strand.
TCTCTGTGGACAGGTCTGATGTTATTCTGATGCTCCTCTCTCTGTACATAAGAAATCTCTTCCCCCTTGCTGCTTTCAGAGTTGTTTCCTTGGATCTAATAATTGCAAATTGTACTATTATTATATCGGGGCATCAGTCTGTTCTCATTAATCTTGGGAGGGGTCTTCTCTGCCTCTTGGACACGAATGCTTGTTTCCTTCCTCAGATTAGGGAAGTTCTCAGCTACGACTTGCTCAAATATATCTTCTAGACCTTTCTCTCCATCCTCTCAGGGATCCCAGTAATTCTGACATTGGAACATTTCATGGTGTCATTAATCTCAGTCTGATCTCTTGGGCTTTAATCTGTTTTACCCAGCTTCCTCAGTTTCCTTCTTTTCTGTCAGTTTATCTTCTGGCTCACTAATTTGTTCTTCTGTCTCATTTACCCCGGCAGTCAGAGTATCCAGTTTAGACTGCATTTCATTCATAGCATTTTTAAGTTCGTCCTGATTAGATCTCATTTCTGCCCTTAGAGATTCTATATTGTCTCTAATATTTTTCTCAAGCCTAGATATCAACTTCATAATTGTTACTCTGAAGTCTATTTCTGACACCCTGTTAATATTCATATCCACTAGATCTGTGGCAGAAGCCACAGTCTCTGAGTCTTTCCTTTGATGAGGATTCCTCCTCTTAGTCATTCTGTTGGGAGGGGGGTGAGGAAATGTACAGAATCAAAATGTTAACCATGACCCAAGCAAGATGCACCTGTTTTATAGGGACCTTAGGCTTGTTGTCCTCTTGTTCTTCCAGCCTGTCTTTCAGTGGGAGGGGCATGCTGCACTATTACTCAGGGGACCCTGCTTGGGCAGAGTTGCCCTGCCCCCTGTGGGGGGGGCGGGTTCAGTGAAAACTTGTTTTTCGGCTTTTGTTCTCTGGTGGCTTTCCCTGGTGGCTTTCCATGTCTCTTCAGAGAGTCAGAACAGAAGTAACTACATCCAAACCTCTGTCAGAACAGAGAGATCACAGTCTGCTCTTCACTGAGCTCTCCAGGACACACAGTCTCTGTTTCTGTCTGTGCTGCTAAAAACCACAGCCTGCCTGGTTGTGAGCCCCACAGCAACACTCCCAGAGGTGGATTCCAGGGCCAGGCACATCTCTGCCCTTTGTGTTTCTAAAACCGTGAGCTGTCCCTGGTTTGCATGCATGCACCTGCAGCTCCTGGATCTTGTCAGGGGGCTGGACTAAAGTCTTTTTCCCGCCACTACTGGTCTGCAAGTTTGTGCCTGGTTCCCAGCACGGAATGCTTTTGCAGTCCAGTGTTATATCACCTTCCCAGCATCAGCTTATGGTGGCTCCCTCCCCCTTCTGAGTTGTGGCTCCATGCTTCATACCTCAAGACTGCCAGAGATATTCTGTTCTAGAGATCCAGATATATATTCTTACCTCTTGGGCTAATTTCATGGGTGTTCAGGATGGTTTGATATATATCCAGCTAAATTCAGGGGACTGGTTGAAATAGGGTCTCCTACTCTTTCACCCTCTTAGGATCATAGAATCTTAGAGCTAGAAAAAAACTTCAGTAAGTACAATATAATAATTAATAATGAGATCTCTATAGTCAGTTTAAATCTATTTTCTCACTTTCTAGTTATATGATCTTATGCAGTTACATAAATTATATGTGTTTATTTTTCCCATTTATAAAATGGGGAAACTAATGGTGACTATATCTGAGATTAGATTGTGGTATGGGTAAATAAATTAATTTGTGTAATAACCATAAATCAATGTTTGGGGCACAGTTTTCTCTTTCTGTCTCTATCTTTCTCTGTCTCTTTCTGTCTCTCTATCCATATATATATAATCTTCAGTCACTTTAAGAATTTATATATCATACCTATCTTCATTTCTAACACGAATTAATATTTGATTGTAGATTCCTATAATAATCATTTGCATATATAAAGTTTTTATAATTTGCAAAACATTTTACCTGGGGTAACATTTTTACCTCACAAGGCAGTGTTGTCTCAGGACCCTTGGTGTCACAGAAAGACATGGGGTGCCTGAGTGTGGCAGAGCTCCCAGGTATCAGAATGGGGAAGCCAGCAGCAGAGACAGAGCCGAGGAATGGGCTCTCAGCTCAGGGTTGCCATAAATCTTGATCTGCACCACAGTCGGGCCACTGCTCTTCCAGCAGGGACCCAACAAGCAACAGATCCAGGGAGACTCCCCTTCCTCCCCAAGAAGAAGCAGTGCGGGAGTGCACTGCAGGGATCTGCTGGGTTTGGAGACTCCACCAGGGTCAAGTGCCAGAGATAGAAATGCTTGGTCACAGGCCGGATGAGCACGGAGTGCAGCCAGAGACGGGGGAGACAGGAGTGATTGACTGCTTTTCTCTAGGGGCTCACTGAGGAACAGGTCTCTGAGTTCTCGGGTCCTCCGGGGTGGAGATCAGGAAGCCGCCATTTTCACTCTCATCCTCCAAAGCTGTATAGAGTGCTTGCAGGGAACAAAAGTTCCAGAGAACAAACCCAAGCAAATTACTTAGCCCCAGACCTGGGAAGGACGGAACAATTCTGCCTCCAACAAAGACATTTGGGAACCATGGCAACAGACCCCTCCCCCAGAAGATCAGCAAGAACAGCCAGCCAAGACCAAGTTTACAGATCAATGAGAATGGCAGAACTCCTGTGCTAGGGGAATACTGCACATAGAATTCATGGCTTTTTACCATGATTCTTTAGTCTTTCAAAGTTAATTTTTTTAAGTATCTTGTTTTTTTTAATTTTTACTTTTCCCTTTTTCAACCATCTGATGAATCCCTTTTTTAAAAAAACATTTTTATTTTTCATTTTTAGAGTCATATTCTATCCCTTCATAGTAGTTACCCTTATTTTTGGCATATATATATAAGTTGTTCTCTCTTTAAATTTTGGGATACAAGTTTCTTCTAACAGATCAAAATATACCCTAAATCTCTAGCATATGGCTTTGTTCTAGGCTGCTTCCTGATCACATTCTCTCCCTTTTTCTTCCTTTTTTTAAAATCCTCTCTTTTCTTTTTTAAACCAACTTCTTATCAATTCCTTTTATAAAATTTTTTATAATTTTCATCTTTACAGTCATATTCCATCCCTTCATTGTATTAACCCTTATTTTTGTACATATATAAGTTTTTCTTTCTTTAAAATTTTGGGAGGCACTTTTTTCTAACAGGGAAATAGACGTAAAATCTAGTGGGTGGCACTGATCTATGTACCAACCTGATCATATTTGATCATATTCTGTTTTTTGTTGTTGTTTTGTTCTGTTTTTGTTTGTTTTTATCTTTTTCTTTTTCTTTCTATTCTTTCTTTTTTCTTCCTTTCCCTTTCTTTTCCCCGGTTTCAGGTCTTTTCTGATTTGTTTAGAGAATATTTTCTGGGGACGTTTTACCCTGGTAGCATTTTGTTCTCATTCATCTATTCTCCTCTGGACAAAATGACAAGACGGAAAAAATCACCCCAACAAAAAGAATGAGAGGCAGTACCACTGCCAGGGACCTACTCAATACAGACATTAGTAAGATGTTGGAACTAGACTTCAGAAGGATGATTTTAAAAATACTAGCTGGGCTTGAAAAAAGCATGGAAGTTATTAGAGAAACCCTTTCTGGAGAAATAAAAGAACTAAAATCTAACCAAGTCGAAATCAAAAAGGCTATTAATGAGGTGCAATCAAAAATGGAGACACTAACTGCTAGGATAAATGAAGCAGAAGAGAGAATCAGTGATATAGAAGACCAAATGATGGAAAATAAAGAGGCTGAGAAAAAGAGAGAGAAACAACTACTGGATAATGAGGGCAGAATTCGAGAGATAAGTGATACTGTAAGACAAAACAATATAGAATAACTGGGATCCCAGAAGAAGAAGATGAGAGAGAAGGTATAAGGAGCAAATTATAGCAGAGAATTTCCATAATTTGGGGAAGGAAAAAGGTATGAAAATCCAGGAGGCACAGGGTTCCCCCAGAAAATCAATAAAAATAGGTCAACACCTCAACATCTAATAGTAAAAATTACAACTCTCAGAGACAAAAAGAAAATCCTGAAAGCAGCTCGGGACAAGACGTCTGTAACCTACAATGGTAGAAACATTAGATTAGCAGTGGATCTATCCACAGAGAACTAGCAGGCCAGAAAGGACTGGCATGATATCTTCAGAGCATTAAATGAGAAAAATATGCAGCCAAGAATACTATATCCAGCTAGGCTGTCATTGAAAATAGAAAGAGAGATAAAAAGCTTCTAAGACAAACAAAAACTAAAAGAATTTGCAAACACCAAAACAGCCCTATGAGAAATATTGAAAGGGGTCCTCTAAGCACAGAGACAGCCTAAAAGTAACATAGACCAGAAAGGAATAGAGACAATATACAGTAACAGTCTATTTACAGGCAACGCAATGGCACTAAATTAATATCTTTCAGTAGTTACCCTGTATGTAAATGGGCTAAATGCCCCAATCAAAAGACAGAGGCTATCAGATTGGTGAAAAACACAAGACCCATCAATATGCTGTCTACAAGAGACTCATTTTATACACAAAGACACCTCCAGATTGAAAGTGAGGGGGTGGAAAACCATTTACCATGGTAATGGACACCAAAAGAAAGCTGGGGTGGCAGTCCTTATATCAGACAAATTAGATTTTAAACCAAAGACTATAATAAGAGATGAGGAAGGACACTATATCATACTCAAAGGGTCTATCCAACAAGAAGATCTAACAATTGTAAATATCTATGCCCCTAACATGGGAGCAGCCAATTATATAAGGCAATAATAACAAAAGCAAAGAAACACATCGACAACAAAAAATAATAGTAGGGGACCTTAACACCCCCCTCGCTGAAATGGACAGATCATCTAAGCAAAATATCAACAAAGAAATAAAGACTTTAAATGACACACTGGACTAAATGGACTTCACAGATATATTCAGAACATTCCATCCCAAAGCAACAAAATACACATTCTTCTCTAGTGCCCATGGAACATTCTCCAGAATAGATCACATCCTAGGTCACAAATCAGGTTTCAACCGGTACCAAAATATTGGGATCATTCCCTACATATATTCAGACCACAGTGCTTTGAAACTGGAACTCAACCACAAGAGAAAGGCGGAAAGAACTCAAATACATGGAGGCTAAAAAGCATCCTACTAAACAATGAATGGGTCAACCAGGAAATGAAAGAAGAATTGAAAATATTGGTGGAAACACATGAAAATGAAAACACAACTGTTCAAAATTGTTATGCAGCAAAGGTGGTCCTAAAAGGAAAGTATAGCAATACAAGCCTTTCTGTAGAAACAAGAAAGGTGTCAAATACACAACCTAACCCTACACCTAAAGGAGCTGGAGAAAGAACAACAAATAAAGCCCAAATCCAGCAGGAGAAGAGAAATAATAAAGATCAAAGCATATCAATGAAATAGAGACCAAAAGAACAGTAGAACAGATCAACGAACAAGGAGCTGGTTCTTCGAAAGAATTAATAAGATTGATAAAACCCTGGCTAGACTTATGAAAAGAAAAGAGAAAGGACCCCAAAAAATAAAATCATGAAAGAAAGAAGAGCGATCACAACAAACATGAAAGAAATACAAACAATTATAAGAACATATTATGAGAAACTACATGCTAGCAAATTAGATAATCTGGTAGAAATGGATGCATTCCTAGAGAGGTATAAACTACCAAAACTGAAACAGGAAGAAATAGAAAACCTGAACAGACCCATAACCAGTAAGGAAATTGAAGCAGTCATCAAAAATCTCCCAACAAACAACAGCCCAGGGCCAAATGGCTTCCCAGGGGAATTCTACCAAACATTTCAAGAACAATTAATACTTATTCTTCTGAAACTGTTCCAAAAAATAGAAATAGAAGGAAAACTTCCAAACTCGTTTTATGAGGCCACCATTACCTTGATCCCCAAACCAGACAAAGACCTCATCAAAAAGGAGCATTACAGACCAATATCCTTGATTAACATGGATGCAAAAATTCTCACCAAAATACTAGCCAATAAGATCCAACAGTACATTAAAAGGATTATTCACCACAACCAAGTGGAACTTATCCCAGGGCTGAAAGTTTGGTTCAACATCCACAAGTCAATCAATGTGATACAATACATTAATAAAAGAAAGAACAAGAATCATATGATCCTCTCAATTCATGCAGAAAAAGCATTTGACAAGTACAGCATTCTTTCTTGATTAAAACTCTTCATAGTGTAGGGATAGAGGGTACATACCTCAATATCATAAAAGCCATCTATGAAAAACCCACAGCAAATTTCATTCTCAATGGGGAAAAACTGAGAGCTTTCCACCTAAGGCCAGGAACACGGCAGGGATATCCACTATCACCACTGCTATTCCACATAGTAGTAGAAGTCCTAGCCTCAGCAATCAGACAACAAAAAGAAATAAAAGTCATCCGAATCAGCAAAGAAGAAGTCAAACGTCACTGTTTGCAGATATACTCTATGTGGAAAACCCAAAAGACTCCACCCCAAAACTGCTAGAACTCATACAGGAGTTCAGTAAAGTGGCAGCATATAAAATCAATGCACAGAAATCAGTGACATTTCTATACACCAACAACAAGACAGAAGAAAGAGATATTAAGGAGTCCATCCCATTTACAGGTGCACCCAAAACCATAAGATACCTAGAAAAAAAAATCTAACCAAGGAGGTAAAGGATCTGTACTAAGAAAACTATAGAATACTAAGGAAAGAAATTGAGGAGGACACAAAGAAATGGAAAAAACTTCCATGCTCATGGATTGGAAAAACAAATATTTTGAAAATGTCTATGCTACCTAGAGCAATGTACACATTTAATGCAATCCCTATCAAAATACCATCCATTTTTTCAAGGAAATGGAACAACTAATCCTAAAATTTGTATGTAACCAGAAAAGACCCCAAATAGCCAGAGGAATGTTGAAAAAGAAAAGCAAACCTGGTGGCATCAGAATTCTGGACTTCAAGTTTTGTTACAAAGCTGTCATCATCAAGACAGTATGGTACTGGCACAAAAACAGACACATAGATCAATGGAACAAAATAGAGAGCCCACAAATAGAACCTCAATTCTATGGTCAACTAATCTTCCACAAAGCAGGAAAGCATGTCCAATGGAAAAAAGAGTCTCTTCAACAAATGGTGTTGGGAAATTTGGACAGCCACATGCAGAAGAATGAAAGTGGACCATTTCTTTACACCACACACAAAAATAGACTCGAAATGGATGAAAAACCTCAATGTGAGACAGGAATCTATCAAAATCCATGAGAAGAACAGAGGCAGCAATCTCTTCAACCTCAACTGCAGCAACTTCTTCCTAGACACATCACCAAAGGCAAGAGAATCAAGGGCAAATATGAACTATTGGGACGTCATCAAGATAAAAAGCTCTTGCACAGCAAAGGAAACAGTCAACAAAACCAAAAGACAACCAACAGAATGGGAGAAGATATTTACAAATGACATATCAGATAAAGGGCTAGTAACAAAATCTATAAAGAACTTACCATACTCAACACCCAAAGAACAAATGATCCAATCAAGAAATGGATAGAAGACATGAACAGACATTTTTCCAAAAAGACATCCAATTGGTCAACAGACACATGAAAAAGTGTCAACATCAGTCGGCATCAGAGAAATACAAATCAAAACCTCAATGAGATACCACCTCACACCAGTCAGAATGCAAGTCAGGAAATGACAGATGTTGGCAGGGATGGGGAGAAAAGGGAACCCTCCTACACTGTTGATGGGAATGCAAGCTGGTACAACCACTCTGGAAAACAGTATGGAGGTTCCTCAAAAAGTTGAAAATAGAGCTACCCTACGACCCAGCAATTGCACTACTAGGTATTTACCCCGAAGATACAAAGGTAGGGACCTGAAGGGATACATGCACCCCGGTGTTTATAACAGCAATGTCCACAATAGCCAAACCATGGAAAGAGTCAATATATTCATCGACAGGTGAATGGATAAAGAAGATGTGGTATATATATATATATATATATATATATATATATATATATATATATATATAATGGAATATTATGCAACCATCAAAAGGAATGAAATTTTGCCATTTGAAATGATGTGAATGGAACTGGAGGGTACTATGCCGAGGAAGAAAGTCAATCAGAGAAAGATATGTATCATATGATCTCACTGATATGAGGAATTCTTAATCTCAGGAAATAAACTGAGGGCTGCTGGAGTGGTGGGGGTGGAAGGGATGGGGTGGCTGGGTAATAGACATTAGGGAGGGTATGTGCTATGGTAAGTGCTGTGAATTGTGTAAGACTGTTGAATCACAGACCTGTACCTCTGAAACAAAAAATACATTATATATTTAGAAAAAGAAGAAGATATTAGGAAGGGAAAAATGGAGCAGGGGAACTCGGAGGGGGAGATGAGCCATGAGAGACTATGGACTCTAAAAAACAAACTGAGGGTTCTAGAGGGGAGGGGGTGGGGGATGGGTTAGCCTGGAAATGGGTATTAAAGAGAACACGTACTGAATGGAGCACTGGGTGTTATATGCAAACAATGAATCATGGAACACTACATCAAAAACTAATGATGTAATGTATGGTGATTAATATAACATAATAAAATAAAAAAATAAATTAAGTAAAATAAAAAGGGGTAGTATCCAAAATCTATAAATAACTTCTCAAACTCAACACCCAAAGAACAAATAATCCAATCAAGAAATGGGCAGAAGGCATGAACAGACATTTCTGCAAAGATATCCAAGTGGCCAACAGACACATTAAAAAGTGTTCAACATCACTCGGCATCAGGGAAATATAAATCAAAACCCCAGTGAGATACCACCTCACACCAGTCCGATGCAAATCAAGAAAGGACAGATGTTGGTGGGGATGTGGAGAAAGGGGAACCCTCCTACACTGTTGGTGGGAATGCAAGCTGGTGCATCCACTCTGGAAAACAGTATGGAGGTTCCTCACAAAGTTGAAAACAGAGCTACGCTACAACCCAGCAATTGCACTACTGGGTATTTACCCCAAAGATACAAATACAGTGACTTGAAAGGGTTCGTGCACCCCAATATTTATAGCAGCAATGTCCACAATAGCCAAACTATGGAAAGAGCCAAGATGTCCATCAATAGATGAATGGATAAAGAAGATTTGGTATATTATATATATATACACAATGGAATATTATGCAGCCATCCAAAAAACCGAAATTTTGCCATTTGCAATGTTGTGGATGGAACTAGAGGGTATTATGTTAAGCGAAATAAGTCAATCAGAGAAAGACAAGTGTCATATGATCTCGCTGATATGAGGAATTTGAGAAACAAGACAGAGGAGCATAGGGGAAGGGAGGAAAAAATGAAACAAGATGAAACCAGAGAGACTCAATCTCAGGAAACAAACTGAGGGTTGCTGGAGTGGTGGGGGGTGGGAGGGATTGGGTGGCTGGATGATGGACATTGGGGAGGGTATGTGCTATGGTGAGGGCTGTGAACTGTGTAAGACTGCTGAATCACAAACCTGTACCTCTGAAACAAATAATACATTATATGTTAAAGAAGAAGAAGAAGAAGAAGAAGAAGAAGAAGAAGAAGAAGAAGAAGAAGAAGAAGAAGAAGAAGAAGAAGAAGAAGAAGAAGAAGAAGATAGTAGGAAGGGAAAAATAAAGGGGGGCAAATTGGAGTGGGAGATGAATCATGAGAGACTATGGACTCTGAGAAACAAACTGAGGGTTTTAGAGGGGAGGGGTTGGGGCGATGGGTTAGCCCGGTGTTGGGTATTAAAGAGGGCATGTATTCCATGGAGCACTGGGTGTTATATGCAAACAATGAATTATGGAACACTACATCAAAAACTAATGATGTATGGCGACTAAGATAACATAATAAAATTAAATTAAATTTTTTTTTCTAGGATATTACCTCTGAAAGTAGCACTAACTTATTTAATTGGTATGTAATAGATATCTTCAATAATTTCCACCCTATAAGTTTACATAAATAATCCCAATACTGCTTTAGCCTAATAGGTCACAGCTGGTTAACCATCATTAAAAATTCCCTGACATGGACTGACAAAATGTTTTAAGCCCAGGAGTCAACTCTGATCTATTTTTATCTGATGCTTAGAAGAATGCATTGAAATAATATTCTATGAGAGCTCTTTAAAAAAAGAAGAAAAATTATTAACACCCTTAGGTTATTTTAAAAATTAAATACTTATGAAATGTTTAGAACAAGTAATGTTTAGAACATGGTAAGCACACACTGTGTGTTCTCTCACTGTTATCAACAGTGGACTTTCCTGTTCCACATTAAAAATCCACCCTGATTGTCCCAGTTTAAATAAAACATCTCCTTTGCGGTTGTAGCGTAGCTCTATTTTCAACTTTGTGAGAAAACACCATACTCTTTTCCAGAGTGGCTGCACCAGCTTGCATTCCCACCAACAATGTAGGAGGGTTCCCCTTTCTCCGAAATTTAGAGGACTTCACCTATCTTTTAAAAATATATTTAATGTCTAGAAAATTATATCCAGGGATGCCTGGGTGGCTCAGTCAATTAAGCATCTGCCTGTAGCTCAGGCCATGATCCCAGGGTCCTGGGATGGATCCCACATCGGGCTGCCTGCTCGGTGAGGAGTCTGCTTCTCCCTTTCCCTCTGCAGCTCCCCCTGCTTGTGCTCTCTCTCTCTCTCTCTCTGTCAAATAAATAAATAAATAAATAAAATATTTTTTAAAAACTATATCCACTTGTTTGATTTAATAAGTATCTAATTTGGGGTGCTTGGGTGGCTCAGTCATTAAGTATCCAACTCTTGGTTTTGGCTTAGGTCATGAGCTCATGGCGGTCATAGGATCGAGCCCCACAACTGGCCCTGAGCTCAAAGTGAAGTCTGCTTCAGATTCTCTCTCCCTCTCCCTCCCACTCACCCTCTTTTTCTCTCTCGAATAAATAAAATAAGAATCTAATTTAACTAGTTTAATTAGTGACTTCCAAACCTATATCTCCAGATTAAAATTATCTTCTGAAATGAATATACACTTCTAAAGTTGTAGATATATCCATATGTGTATTTCATAAGATCCTAAAGTCATCAAGCCCTAAGTTTAACTCATTTGAATCTCTTTCAATTTCTCTCTCCACCTCTTTAAAGTTGTTCTTTTTATGTCAGAAAATGATGTCACCATCCACCCAGGTTTCCAGAATAAAAGGTTTTGAGTTATCATCTAGTTCTACCCCTACCAACACCCTACCAACACACACTGCATACTTTTGGCCTATCCCTTCTACCACCACTTCTTTGATTACTTGAATCAAAGTCTTCATTTTTTTCTCACCAGAGATATCAACTGTCTCCAAATATTTTTTACTTGATACTAATCTATCCCATAGTTGATCAGATCTTCAATTGACTCAAGCATTTGAAACCTTCCTTCATAACTTACTAGCTTTGAGAACTTGGTAAAAGTATTTGATGTTCCTCTGCTTTAATTTCCTCATCACTAAAAGTGGGAAAAAATAGTAATTAACTTCCAAGGTGGCTGTGAGAATCAAATGAGTTGATATGTTAGAAGGCATCAAAAACTGAGTGACTGCCACATGGAAAGTGTTATTATTACTGCTCATCCAAAAGGAAATGCATTTAAAAATTGATGGAGTTTCATATAATTCAAAGAACAGATAAGTAAGTCTCAGGAAAGACAAATGTCAATTGAAGTTCTGTCAACAGGAATATATGGACTTTCCTGTTCCACATTAAAAATCCACCCTGATTGTCCCAGTTTAAATAAAATATCTCCTTTGGGATTGAGCAGCCGTACCTGGGAAGGGGAATTACCAATGAAAGCCATGGTCACTAAGAGCTCACTTTGTCATTACCAAAAAATAGCAGTCCTGGCAAACCAGGTAGGCATCCCAAAATCTATAACTACCTTGAAAAATTTGAGTAAGGAAAATTAGGTGCTATTTATTAAAATGTTATAAAAAGGGTATATTTAAATAATGCTTGGTAGAGCCTGCCCAGTGTGAAGGTTAAATTGATTCCATGTCAGTGTGATATTTAAAGTTATAAAGAAGTGCACCCCCAAAATACCCATGATTATTGAAGATTAGACTTTCTGATATAAAGATATCATTAGAGCCACAATATGTAAAAAGCTAGGAAATTGGTCAATCTCATCCTAACCACACACACACACACACACACACACACACACACACACACACACACACACAGCTGAACAAACAGAATTGATGGTTTTCTAGTACCCATCAGAGAATTGAGGTCACAATGAAAACAACCCCAACTCTGGAAAGACAGGTGAATTCATAGTTACAACCAACACATACTTACCTAAAGAAGAAGTTACTGGTGCCAGAAAGTGATAGGAAAACTTAAATGGTAACTTTTATGAATTAATGGAAGTTGAGAGTGGACTAGCTTCAAGGAAGACTCCTGAGGGACAGATTCTAAGGGATTCTCCAACCTTCAAAGGTTTTATCTCCAGAAATCTCACCAGACTGTCATGAAGAAGAGCCAACTAAAATGCCATCATGGCTCTGACAGAGAGGGGAAAAGGAATCCCCTTGAAAATTTCCCAGAACATTCTCCAGGGAAGACTTTTCATAGTTCCATCAGACTTAGGGGAAAGGCATTGCCCTGACTCTAGGCCCTTTTAAGCTTCCTAGCCTACCTAGGGGGTTGAAGGGAGAATTAAGAAACACTTTTGGAGATCACAGCCCTGAGAAAAATGCCACCAGGAGATTGAACTTTAATTACAATATTATAGAGTGTTTACCACATACTGACAGGGCTATAGTGTAAAAACAGTGGATTACAGATGACAGCACCATAAAATTTATGCTCTATCTCAGGATGAATTCTTAAGGAAACTCAAAGACAACAGGGGAGACAAAAAGAGGAACATTAAAGAAATTTGAAGTCTTTGGCACTTAAAACTATAGCAAACATTAAAAATTGGCAAGCAATTCCTAACCAGATTAACATAAAACCTAATACTAACTACCTATTTATCTCAGTTCCTATTATCCAACAAATCATTTCTGGATTTCCATAAGAAAAAAAATTTCAAGGCATACCTAAAAGGAAAGGAAAAGCAGTCTTAAGAGATAAAGCAAGCATCAGAACCATACTCAGATATGACACAAATTTTGAAATTAACAGAGAATCAAAATAACTATGATAAACATGTTAAAAGCTTTAATGGAAAAGGTAGATGACATGCAATAACATATGGGTAATGTAAGGAAAGACATTGAAACATTAGGAAAGAATTTTTTAATATTTTATTTATTTATTTGAGAGAGAAAGAGAGAGTGTATGAGAGAGAGTACAAGTGGAGGGGAGGAGCAAAGGGAGAGGGAGAAGCAGACAACCTGCTGAGCAGGGAGCCCAATTCAGGACTCGATCCTAGGACCCTGGGATCATAACCCCAGCTGAAGGCAGACACTTAACTGACTGAACCACCCACTTGCTCCGGAAAGAATCTTTTTTTTAAGTGCTACACATCATTGTATACAAATATCACATCTTTATCCATTCATCTATCAGCGAGCACTTAGGTTGCCTCTGTATCCTGGCTATTGTCAATAATGCTGCAATAAACATAATGGTGCATATGTCTCTTTGAATTACTGTTTACATTTTCTTTGGGTAAATATCCAGTAGTGGAATTACTGGATCATATGGTACTTCTATTTTTTATTTAATTTAATTTAATTTTATTTTATTATTTAATTTACTTTAACTTTAATTCCAGTATAGTTACATACAGTGTTATATCAGTATCAGGAGTACAATATAGTATTCAATAATTCCATACATCACCTGGTGCTCATCACAACAAGTGCACTCCTTAATACCCATCGACCTATTCCACTCATCCCCCAACCCACCTCCCCCCCAGCAACCATCAGCCTGTTCTCTGTAGATAAGAGTCTGCTTCTTGGTTTGTCTCTCTTTTTCTCCTGTGTTCATTTGTTTTGTTTCTTAAATTCCACATATGAGAGAAATCACACAGTATTTGTCTTTCTCTGGCTGACATATTTCAGTTAGCATTATACTCTATAGCTCCATCCATGTTGTTGCAAATGGCAAGATTTCATTCCTCTCTATGGTTGAATTATATTCCATTATATATATATATATAAGATATATATATCTTCTTTATCCATTCATCAATTAATGGACATGGGCTGCTTCCATAATTTGGCTATTGTAAATAATGCTGTAATAAACATAGGGCTGCATCCCTTTGAATTAGTGTTTTTGTATTTTGGGGGTAAATACCCAGTAGTATGATTACTGGATCATTGGGTAGTTCTGAGGGACTCCCATACTGTTTTCCACAGTGGATACATCAGTTTGAATTCCCACCAAGGGTTTACAAAGGTGTACCTTTTCTCCACATCCTCTCCAACACCTGTTGTTTCTTGTGTTGATTTTGTTGATTTTAGCCCTTCTGACAGGTGTGAGGTGATATTGCACTGTAGTTTTGATTGGCATTTCCCTGATGATGAGCGATGTTGAGCATATTTTCATGTGTCTGTTGGCCATCTCTATGTCTTTGGAAAAATGTCTATTCATGTTTTCTGCCCATTTTTAAATTGGACTGTTTAGTTTTTTGGTGTTGAGTTGTAGAAGTTCCTTATATATTTTGGGACACTAACCATTAATTGAATATGTCATTTGAAAATAATTTCTCCCATTCAGTAGGTTCCCTTTTAGTTTTTGTTGATTGTTTCCTTCAATGTACAGAAACTTTTAATTTTGATGTAGTCCCAATAGTTCATTTTTGCTTTTCTTTTTCTTGCCTCAGGGGGCCTAGCTAGAAAAAAGTTACTATGGCCAATGTCAGAGAAGTTAATGCCTGTGCTCTCTTTTAGGATTTTTATTGCTTCAGGTCTTACATTTAGGTCTTTAACATATTTTTAACTTATTTTTTGTGTATGGTGTAGGAAAGTGATCCAGTTTCATTCTTTTGCATGTGGCTGTCCAGTTTTCCCAACCTCATTTGTTGAAGAGACTGTCTTTTTCCCATCGGATATTCTTTCCTGCTTTGTTGAAAAATGACCATATAACTATGGGTTTATTTCTGGGTTTTCTGTTCTGTTCCATTGAATTATGTGTTTATGTTTGTGTCATTTCCATACTGTTTTGATTACTACATCTTTTAATATACCTTCAGCTTTGCTTTTCTTTTTCAAAATTGTTTTGGATATTTGGGGTCTTTTATGCTTCTATATAAATTTTAGGATTTTTTTTGTTCTAGTTCTGTGAAAAATGCTGTTGGTATTTTGATAGGGATTGCATTAAATCTGTAGATTACTTTAGGTAGTATAAACATTTTAACAATATTTGTTCTTTCAATCCATGAGCATGGAATGTCTTTCCATTTCTTTGTGTCATCTTCAATTTCTTTCATCAGTGTTTTATAGTTTTCAGATTATAGGTCTTTCAGTTCTTTTGTTAGTTTTATTCCTAGGCATCTTATTATTTTTTTGTGCAATTGTAAATGGGATTTTTTTTCTTAATTTCTATTTCTGCTGCCTCATTATTAGTGTATAGAAATGCAACAGATTTCTGCCCATTGGTTTTGTATCCTGTGAATTTACAGAATTAATTTATCACTTCAAGTAGCTTTTTGGTGGAGTCTTCGGGGTTTTCTATATAGTATCATGTCATCTGCAAATAGTGAAAGTTTTACTTCTTCCTTCCCAATTTGGACACCCTTTATTTATTTTTGTTTCTAATTACTGTGGTTAAGACTTCTAGTACTATGCTGAATAAAAGTGTGAAAATGGACATCCTTGTCTTATTTCTGACCTTAGGGGAAAAGTTCTCAGTTTTTCCACATTGAGGATGATGTTTGCTGTGGGTTTTTCATATATGACCATTATTGTGTTGAGGTATGTTTCCTCTGAAACTACTTTGTAGAGGGCTTTCAGCATGAATGGATGTTGTGCTTTGTCAAATGCTTTTACTGTGTCTGTTGAAATGATCATATGTTTTGTATCCTTTTCCCTACTGATGTGATGTATCACATTGATTGATTTGCAAATATTGAGCTACACTACAACCCAGGAATAAATCCCATTTGATTGTGGTGAATTTTTTTAAATGTATTGTTGGATTTGGCCTGCTAGTATTTTGTTGAGGATTTTTGCATCTATATTCATCAGAAATTTTGACCTGTAGTTCTCTCTTTTTGTGATGTCTTTATCTGGTTTTGGTATTAGCATAATGCTGGTCTTATAGAATAAATTTGGAAGTTTTTCTTCCTCTTACATTTTGTGGAATAGTTTGACAATAATAAGTATTAACTGTTCTTGAAATGTTAGGTAGAACTCTCCTGTGAAGCCATCTGGTCCTGGACTTTTGTTTGTTGGAAGTATTTAGATTACTGGTTCAATCTCTGCTGGTAATTGGTCTATTCAAGTTTTCTATTTCTTCCTGCTTCAGTGTTGGTAAGTTATATGTTTCTAGGAATTAATCCATTTCTTCTAGCCTATTTTGTTGGCATGCTGTTTTTCTTATATTCTCTTATAGTTGTAATTCTGTGTTGTTAGTTGTTATTTCTCCTCCTTCATTTGTTATTTTGTTTGTTTTAGTCCCTCCCCCTTTATTAATGAGTCTGGCTATAAGTTTATCAATTTTCTTGATCTTTTAAAAGAACAAGCTCCTTGTTTCATTGATGTGTTTTATTGTTTTTGTAGTTTGTATATAATTTATTTCTGCTCTAATCTTTATTATTTCCTACCTTCTAATGGGTTTGGGTTTTGTTTGTTGTTCCTTTTCTAGCACCTTTAAGTGTAAGGTTATGTTGCTTATTTGAGATTTTTCTTGCACTTGAGGTAGGCCTGTACTACTATAAACTTCACTCAGAACTGCTTTTGCTGCACCCCAAAGGATTTGGACCATTGTGTTCATTTTCCTTTATTTCCATTTATTTTTTTATTTCTTCTTGATTTCCTAGTTGATCCATTCATTGTTTAGTAGCATGTTGTTTAACTTCCATGTATTTCTGGTCTTTCCAGATTTTTTTTCTTGTGGTTTACTTCTAGTTTCATACCATTGTGTTCAGAAAAGGTGCATGGTATAACTTCAATATTTTTTTTAATTTTTTGAGACTAGTTTTGTGGCCAAATATGTGATCTATTCCAGGAGAATGTTCCACGTGCATTTGAAAGAATGTGTATTCTGCTATTTTAGGGTGGAATAATCTGAAAATATGTTTAAGTCCATGTGGTCCTTCAAAGCCACTCTTTCCTTATTGATTTTCTGTTTAGATGATCTGTCCATCGATGTAAATGAGGTATCAAAGTCCCCTGCTATTATTGTATTACTATTGATTAATTCCTTTATGTTTGTTATTAACAGTTTTATGTACTTGGGTGCTCCCATGTTGGGTGCATATTTATAATTGTTAGATCTGCTTGTTGGATTGTCCTTTATACAATATTAGTGCTCTTCTTTGCCTCCTGTTACAGACTTTGTTTTAAAGTCTATTTTGTCTAATATAAATATTGGTACTTTCGCTTTCTTTTGAATTCATTTGCATTATAAATTTTTCTCCATCCCTTTACTTTCAATCTACATGTGTCTTTAGCATAGAAACGGGTCTTCTTTTTAATCCATTCTGTCATCCTATGTATTTTGATTAGAGCACTTAGTCTATTTCCTTTCAAAATAATAATAGATATGTATTTATTGACATTTAGTTACTTCTTTAGCGGTTGTTTTTGTTTTGTTTTGTTTTTCTGATCCTTTCTAATCTTCTCTGTTTCATGGTTTGCTTGTTTTCTTTACTGATTTACTTGGGTTTCTTACTCTTTTGCTTATCTATTACTGATGCTTTGTGTGTGTGTGAAGGAGGAAAAATATGTTAATATTTGATTGTTTACCTTTTTTCTTTTCTTATTATGTTATGTTAATCACCATACATTAATTCATTAGTTTTTGATGTAGTGTTCCATGATTCATTGTTTGTGTATAACACCCAGTGATCCAGGCAGTATGTGCCCTCTTTAATAACCATCACCAGGCTAACCCATCCCCCCATCCCCCATCCCCTCTAGAACCCTCACTTTGTTTCCAGAGTCCATAGTCTCTCATTGTTTGTCTTCCCCTCCGAATCCTCCCCCTTCATTTTACCCTTCTGCTATCTTCTTCTTTTTATTTTTTTAACATATAATGTATTATTTGTTTCAGAGGTAGAGGTCTGTGATTCAACAGTCTACACAATTCACACCACTCACCATAGCACATACACTCCCAATGTCTATCACCCAGCCACCCCATCACTCCCACCCTCCCACCACTCCAGCAACCTTCAGTTTATTTCCTGAGATTAAGAATTCCTTATATCAGTGAGGTCATATGACACATGTCTTTCTCTTATTGACTTATTTCGCTCAGCATAATACCCTTCAGTTCCATCTACATCATTGCAAATGGCAAGATTTCATTCCTTTTGATGACTGCATAATATTCCTTTATATATATATATATATATACCACAGCTTCTTTATCCATTCATCTGACGATGGACATCTTGGCTCTTTCCATAGTTTGCCTATTGTGGACAATGCAGCTATAAACATCTAGGTGCATATACCCTTTCGGATCCCTACATTTGTATCTTTGGGGTAAATCCCCAGTAGTGCAATTCCTGGGTAGTATGGTAGCTCTATATTTAATTTTTGAAAACCTCCATACTGTTTTCCAGAGTGGCTAAACCACCTTGCCTTTTGGTTTTGTTGACTGTTCCTTTTGCTGTGCAAAAGCTTTTTATCTTAATGAAGTCCCAATAGTTCATTTTTGCCCTTGCTTCCCTTGCCTTTGGCGATGTTTCTAGGGGCAAGTTGCTGTGGCTGAGGTTGAAGAGGTTGCTGCCTGTGTTCTCTTTTAAGATTTTGATGGACTCCTGTCTCACATTTAGGTCTTTCAACCATTTGGAGTCTATTTTTGTGTGTGGTGTAAGGAAATGGTCCAGTTTCATTCTTCTGCATGTGGCTGTCCAATTTTCCCAACACCATTTGTTGAAGAGATTGTCTTTTTTCCATTGGACATTCTTTCCTGTTTTGTCAAAGATTAGTTGACCATAGTGTTAAGGGTCGATTTCTGGGCTCTCTATTCTGTTCCATTGATCTATGTGTCTGTTTTTGTGCCAGTACCATACTGTCTTGATGATGACAGCTTTGTAATAGAGTCAGAAGTCCGGAATTGTGATGCTGCAGCTTTGCTTTTCTTTATCAACGTTCCTCTGGGTCTTTTCTGGTTCCATACAAATTTTAGGATGATGTGTTCCATTTCTTTGAAAAAAGTGGATGGTGTTTTGATAGGGATTGCATTGAATATGTAGATTGCATTGAATATGTAGAATATGTAGCATTGACATCTTCACAATATTTGTTCTTCCAATCCATGAGCATGGAATGTTTTTCCATTTCTTTGTGTCTTCCTCAATTTCTTTCATGAGTATTTTATAGTTTTCTGAGTACAGATTCTTTGCTGCTTTGGTTAGATTTATACCTAGGTATCTTATGGTTTTGAGTGCAATTGTAAATGGGACTGACTCCTTAATTTCTCTTTCCTCTGTATTGTGTTGGTATATAGGAATGCCACTGATTTCTGTGCATTGATTTTATATGCTGCCACTTTACTGAACTCCTGTATGAGTTCTAGCAGTTTTGGGGTGGAGTCTTTTGGGTTTTCCACATAAAGTATCATATCATCTCCAAAGAGTGAAAGTTTGACTTCTTCTTTGCCGATTCAGATGCCTTTTATTTCTTTTTGTTGTCTGAGTGCTGTGGATAGGACTTTTAACACTATGCTGAATAGCAGTGGTGATAGTGGACATCCCTGCCATGTTCCTGACCTTAGGGGGAAAGCTCTCAGTTTTTACCCACTGAGGATGATATTTGCTGTAGGTTTTTCAGAGATGGCTTTTATGATATTGAGGTATGTACCCTCTATCACTATACTCTGAAGAGTTTTGATCAAGAAAGAATGCTGTACTTGTCAAATGCTTTTTCTGCATCTATTGAGAGGATCATATGATTCTTGTTCTTTCTTTTGTTAATGTATTGTATCACATTGATTGACTTGTGTGTGTTGAACCAACCTTGCAGCCCAGGGATAAATCCCACTTGGTCATGGTGAATAATCCTTTTAACATACTGTTGGATCCTATTGGCTAGTATTTTGGTGAGAATTTTTGCATCCATATTCATCAGGGATATTGGTCTGTATTCTCCTTTTTGATGGGGTCTTTGTCTGGTTTGGGGATCAAGGTAATGGTGGCCTCATAAAACGAGTTTGGAAGTTTTCCTTCCATTTCTATTTTTTGGAACAGTTTCAGAAGAATAAGTATTAATTGTTCTTGAAATGTTTGGTAAATTGCCCTGGGAAACCATCTGGCCCTGTGGTCTTGTTTGTTGGGAGATTTTTGTTGACTGCTTCAATTTCTTTAGTGTTTAGAGGTCTGTTCAGGTTTTCTATTTCTTCCTGGTTCAGTTTTGGTAGTTGAGACATCTTTAGGAATGCATCCATTTCTTCCAGATTATCTAATTTGCTGGCATATATTTGCTCGTAATGTTTTTATAATTGTTTGTATTTCTTTGGTGTTGGTTGTGATCTCTCCTCTTTCATTCATGGTTTTATTTATTTGGGTCCTTTCTCTTTTCTTTTTGTTAAGTCTGGCCAGCGGTTTATCAATCTTACTAATTATTTCAAAGAACCAGCTCCTAGTTTCATTGACCTGTTCTACTGTTTTGTTTGTTTGTTTGTTTGTTTTTTGTTTCTATTTCAGTGATTTCTGCTCTGATCTTTATTATTTCTCTTCTCCTGATGGGTTTAGGCTTTATTCACTGTTCTCTCTACAGCTCCTTTAAGTGTAGGGTTAGGTTGTGTATTTGACACCTTTCTTGTTTCTACAGAAAGGCTTATATTGCTATATAATTTTCTCAGGACTGCCTTTGCTGCATCCCAAAGATTTTGAACAGCTGTGTTTTCATTTTCATGTGTATCCACCAATATTTTTAATTCTTCTTTAATTTCCTGGTTGACCCATTCATTGTTTAGTAGGATGCTCTTTAGCCTCCATGTATTTGAGTTCTTTCTGACTTTCTTCTTGTGACTGAGTTCTAGTATCAAAGCATTGTGGCCTGAAAATATGCAGGGAATGATCCCAATCTTTTGGTACCGGTTGAGACCTGATTTGTGACCTAGGATGTGATCTATTCTAGAGAATGTTCCATAGACACTAGAGAAGAATGTGTATTCTGTTGCTTTGGGATGGAATGTTCTGAATATATCTGTGAAGTCCATTTGGTCCAGTGTGTCATTTAAAGTCTTTATTTCCTTGTTGATCTTTTGCTTAGATGATCTGTCCATTTCAGTGAGGGAGGTGTTAAAGCCCCCCACTATTATTGTACTATTGTCGATGTGTTTCTTTGCTTTTGTTATTAATTGGCTTATATAAATGGCTGCTCCTATGTTAGGGGCATAGATATTTACAATTGTTAGATCTTCTTGTTGGATAGACACTTTGAGTATGATATAGTGTCCTTCCTCATCTCTTATTATAGTCTTTGGTTTAAAATCTAATTTGTCTGTTATAAGGATTGCCACCCCAGCCTTCTTTTGGTGTCCATTAGCATAGTAAATCGTTTTCCACTTCTTCGCTTTCTTTTTTTTAGAGATTTTATTTATTTATTTGACAGAGACAGAGATAACAAGAGCAGGAACACAAGCAGTGGGAGTGGGAGATGGAGAGCACGTTTCCCGCCAAGGAGGAAGCCCGATGTGGGACTCGATCTCAGGATCCTGGGATCATGACCTGAGCTGAAGGCAGACGCTTAACAACTGAGCCACCCAGGCGCCCTCCACCTCCTCACTTTCAATCTGGGGGTGTCATTGGGTCTAAAATGTGTCTCTTGCAGGCAGCATATCGATGGGTCTTTTTTTTTTAATCCAATCTGATACCTTATGTCTTTTGATTGGGACATTTAGCCCATTTACATTCAGGGTAACTATTGAAAGATAGGAATTTAGTGCCATTGTATTGCCTGTAAGGTGACTGTTACTGTATATTGTCTGTGCTCCTTTCTGGTCTATGTTACTTTTAGGCCCTCTCTGCTTAAAGGACCCCTTTCAATATTTCTTGTAAGGCTGGTTTCGTGTTTGCAAATTCCTTTAGTTTTTGTTTGTCCTGGAAGCTTTTTATCTCTCCTTCTATTTTCAATGACAGCTTAGCTGGATGTAGTATTCTTGGCTGCATATTTTTCTCATTTATTAAATGTAGTATGTCTTAATATATCATTCCAGTCTTTTCCAGCCTGCCAGGTCTCTGTGGATAGGTCTGTTGCCAATCTAATGTTTCTACCATTGTAAGTTACAGATCTCTTCTCCCAAGCTGCTTTCAGGATTTTCTGTTTGTCTCTGAGACTCGTAAGTGTTAGAATTAGATGTCTGGGTGTTGACCTATTTTTATTGATTTTGAGAGGGAATCTCTGTGCCTCCTGGATTTTGATGCCTGTTTCCTTCCCCAAATTAGGGAAGTTCTCTGCTATAATTTGCTCCAATATACCTTCTGCCCCTCTCTCTCTTACTTATGGTTTTTGTTTCCAATGCACAGAGTTTCCTTGCACATTTTCTTGTAGGTCTGGCTTAGTGATCATGAATTCTTTTAACTTTTGTTTGTATGAGAAACTATCGCTCCTTCTATTCTGAATGGCAACCTTCCTGGATAAAGTATTCCTGGTTGCAGATTTTTCCCTTTCCAAACTTTGGATACATCATGCCACTCTCTTCTGGACTGCAAAGTTTCTGCTGAGATATCTACTGATAGCCTTATGGAGTTACCTTTGTATATAAGTGTGTTCTTTTCTCTTGCAACCTTTAAAATTCTTTTTTTTTATAATATGATTTTCTTTTGCCATTTTAATTACTGTGTCTTGATGTGTATCCCTTAGGTTGAATTTTCTGGGATACCTCTGTCCCTCCTAAATCTGGATCTCTGTTTCCCTCCCCAGATTCAGGGAATTTTCAGTTTTTATTTAAATACATTTTCTGTCCCCCCTTCTCTCTCTCCTCTTTCTAGATACCTAAAATGTGAATGTTACTATGCTTGATGGAGTCACTGAGTTCTCTAAGTCTATTCTTATTATGCAGGGTTTTATTTTTGTTTCTTTTTTCATTTTGGTTTTTGCTTTTTGTTTTGTTTTGTCTCTCAACTTTCATATTGATTGCTTTCCATTACTCTATCCTCCAGGTCACTGGTACCTTCCTCTGTTTCTTGTAGCCTACTATGTATTCCATCTATTGTACTTTCAATTTCACTTATTGAGTTCTTCATCTCTGATATGGTATTTTTTATGTCTTTGTCAAGGGTTTCACTGCTGTCTTCCCCCTTTTCTGAAGTCCAGTGAGTAACTTTATGATCATTACTTTGAATTCTCTATCAGGCATAGTACTTATTTCTATTTCACATAAATCTCCGGCTGTGAATTTGTCATGTTCTTTCATTTGGGACACATTTTTCTGTCTCCTAATTTTTTCTACCCCTCTGTGTCTGTTCCTGTGTGTTAAGAGAGTCAGCTATGTTTTTGTGCTTGAAAGTAGTGCTCTTGAAAGTAGTGGCTTTATGAAGAAGAGTCCCTGTAGTGCCCTTCAGGGTAATGTCTCCTTTCCACCAGAGCCTGGTATTTCAATGGAGTCTCCTATGTGTGTTACTTGCATCCTGTTATTGTGTTGGAGTCACTTTTTCTTTCAGTCCAGCTGTCTGCACTGACTTTTAGCTATTGTGGGCTGTGCTTGCTCTTTGTGATGTTAGTGAGACCCAGGGAGACTCTGAGGGGACATGACCACAGGGAGGCTCATGAGTGGGTGGCAGTGTTGGCAAAATTTGCACTGAGCCTCTAGCCCTGAGCTAGATCCCCCACGGTGTGGTGGCTGCAAGGTGTGGCAAAAGGTGGCAGTGGCAGCTGGGGGCATTGTGGGTGAAGGTGTTGTCAGTGGTCGAGGGTGCATGGCATCTGTGAGGGTGGCAACAGGACAGATGATGTGTGTGGTGTTAGCAAAATTTGTGCTGAGTCGCTAGTCCTAGGCCCAATCTCCTGAAGCAAGGTGGCTGCTGGGGACATTGTACAAGGAGGCAGCAGGTGGGTGGGTGCATGTGGAGTTAAAATTTGTGCTGAGCCCAGAGTAGATGTCAACAGACTTGTAGAGGGCTAGTCCTCAGGAGAAGTCATGAGCAAGGAACACTGTTAGTAGTTCAGGTAGCAAGTGTCTGTGCAAAGCTGCCTTCCACAGGTGGTGATGTGTTTATAACTGGGGAATGGGGGAGGAAAATGTCCCCTGCCAGGTTTGTTCAAAGAGAAGTTTGCTAACACACTCCAGAATCAGTATAAACAGATCTCCCTGCCATTTGCCCCAGTGGTTGTCCAAACTGTTCCTTCTATGTTTCCTCTCTAGGGTCTGCTGTCTCTTTAAGGGTGGGGACCCAGCTATCACTCTCCCTCCCAGCTTTCTCAGTGCTGAGTCAGCTGACTTTTAAAACTCCAGGATCCACGTCCCACTAGTTATACAAACCCATGGAATTCAGCCTCTCTGGTTTTCAAGGTGAGATGTTATGGGAATTTATGTTCCCCATGTGGACTCTCTGGTGCTTTCCCCTCTCTGAACCCACAGCTCCTTCCCTCCTGCAAGCATCTCCTGACCACTGTTCTGCCCTTCCTAAGCTCTTCAGTATGGCTTCTTTTCTTCATCTGGTTGTGGAATTTTTTCTGCCAGTCTTTGGATTATTCACTGGTTTAGTTACTCAGATGTGAGTAATATCTAATTGTAAACACAGGATGGGGTGAACTTAGGGTCCTCCTACTCTGCCATCTCCCTAAGCTCCTGGTATTCCTATTTTTAATTTTTAAAGGAAATTCCACACCATTTTCTCTAGTGGCTGTCCCAGCTTACATTCCCATCAGTGCATAGAAGTTCTTTATATTTTTTGGATATTAACCTCTTATTGGATATACTACTCTTCTCTCCTTCAGTAGGTTGCCTTTTTGTTTTATAGATGGTTTTCTTTGCTCTCCAATATTACTCAGCCATATGAAAAGTGAGATCTTGCTATTTACAACAAGCTGGATGGACCCTAGAGAGTATTATGCTAAGTGAAATAAGTTAAACAGAGAAAGACAAATACCATATGATTTCACTTATATGTGTAATCTAAAAATAAAACATAATAAACAAAAAGCAGAAACAGACCCATAGGTGTAGAAAATAAACTGGTGCTTGCCAGAAGGGGGAATGGGCAAAATGGGTAAAGGGAAATGAGAGGTACAGGTTTCCAGTTATGAAATCAATAAGTCATGGGGATGAAAAGTACTATATAGGAAATATAGTCAGTTGTATTATAATAGTGTTATATGATGATAGATGGTAGCTACACTTTGGTGAGTGTAGCATAACATATAGGGTTGTCAAATTACTATGTTGTACACCTGAAACTAATGTAACATTGTCAATTATACTTCAATTCTTAAAAACTGCTACAGATCAAAAACACTACTAGTTTTCTGGTTTCTAGTTCTATATGTAACTTGGAATTGATCACAATAAGAGAAAAACTGAACATCAACAGCTCTTTAGATCCATTAAAAATTGATGTCATAGGACAAGCCACAACACTGAAAATTAGAGATACAGGCAAATACAGAAACAGTTTACTTGGAGCAGAAATGACCAAAAACCACCACTGGAGCCAGCATTAACTGTTTTTACTCAAAGAGTGTTTTGCCTTTTAGCATTGTTTTTTGATCTTGGAATTTTCATCTCTCCAACTGCATTCCCTTTTAGTATACTTCATAATTTTTCTGCCTTTCAACAAAAAATTAAAAGACACATTAAAAGGCAAAATTTAGAGTTTGAAGATATGAAAGCAAACATCAGAACTGGACTCACAGTGGCAAGAATGTTGGTATTATTCAGCTGAAAATTTAAAATAACTATGATTAATATGCTAATAGCTCTAATTAAAAAACATAGACAATGTGCAAGAACAGATGGGTAATGCAAGCAGAGAGATGGAAACTCTAAGATCCAAAAGATGTGCTAGAATACAAAATTACTGTAACCGAAATGAAGAATGTCTTTCATAGGCATTAGACTAGAATTGGACAAGGAAAAAGTCATCGAACTTGAAGATATAGCAATAGAAACTTCTTAAACTGAAAATCAAAGACAAAAATTGAGGGGAAAGCCTAGAACAAAATATCTAAGACTATTGGGCAGTTACCAAATGTATACCATACACTTAAGGTGAATACCAGAGTGAAAAGAAAGAAATAGAAAAATTTTAGAAGCAATAATGACTGTGAATTTCTCAAAATTAATGTCAGACCCTAAACCAAGATTCAGGAAACCCCAGGAATACCACGTGTGATAAATTCCCAAATTCTATACTTCACTATATCATATTCATACTGCAGAAAATCAAATACATAGAGAAAATCTTTAAATAAGGCAGAGGAGAAAATTACCTTAGCTATAAAAGAGCAGGTATAAGAATTACATTCAACTTCTCTTGGGAAGTGATATGAGGAAAAAGAGAGTGGAACTGAATACTTAAGTCTCGAAAGAAAAAAAAACCCAAGAATCTAGATTTACATATCTTGTGAAATGACTCTCAATCAAAAATTGAGGGAACTTGTCACCAATAGATTCACCTTGCAAGAGATGTTAAAGGCAGTTCTTTGGAGCAAAGGAATATAATATAGATCAGAAATTTGAAACCATGTAAGAAAGAAAGAATATGAGAGAAGAAACATATCAAGATAAAATGAAACCTCTTATTTTTCTTATTCTTAGTTGATTTAACATAAGAATGTGTTAAGGAGGGCACATGTTCTAATGAGCACTGGGTGTTATACACAAATAATGAATCATGGAACACTACATCAAAAACTAATGATGTACTATATGGTGACTAACATAACATAATAAAGTAAATAAAATAAATAATAATAACAATAATGTATTTAATGATGACAGTATATGAATGTAAGAGACAGGAAAAAGAAATCAGAATATCTTCTTATAAGATATTCACACTGACCATAAATTGCTATAGTGTTATATAAAAGTGCGCTGTATTAGTTGTACATGTATATTGCAAACTCTAAGGCAATCACCAAAAAAGGCAAAATAAGGAACATAACTGATATGCTAAGAAACGACAGGAGTGCCTGGGTGGCTCAGTCAATTAAGCGTCTGCCTTCGGCTCAGGTCATGATCCCAGGGTCCTGAGATCAAGTCCCACATTGGGCTCCTTGCTCAGCAGGGAGCCTGCTTCTCCCTCTGCCTGCTCTGCCTGCTGCTCCCCCTGCTTGTGCTCTCTCTGACAAATAAATAAATAAAATCTTTAAAAAAAAGAAAGGACAGAAAATGGAACCATATATTATGCTAAATTAAAGCCACAGAAGACAAAAAATAGAAGGGCAATGAATAGAAAATAATAACTTATCAATAGTTACTTTAAACATCAATGGTTTAAATATGCTAATTAGAAGAAAGTGACCACAGAAATGGATGAAAAAACAAGATCCATCGGTATGCTGTATACAATAAATCCACTTTAAAAATAAATACATAATAGGAGGGGATGGCATAGGAAGATCCTGAACTTATATTCTTCCACAAACACACCAACTCTACTGCTACATAAGGGTCATTTCTCTCTCAAAGACATCTGAAAATTATATGAACTGCTCTTCACAACAAAATGTAAAAAGGACCACATTCAGATGGGTATGAGAAGCAGAGACACAATCTCACAAAAACAAAACAAAACAGTCTCAATATGGTGACACACCATAGGGAAAGAGCTCACCAGTCATGTGTTCCTCCTGGAGGAGTAAAGGTGTAGGTGCTCCACATGAGCTATCCCAGCCCCTGGGATCTGTACCAGAGAGATGAGCTCTAAAGACATCTGCCTTTGAAAACCAACAGGGCTCACATCTGGGGGTCCCAAAGAGCTAGAGGAAACTAAAATACCCCTCTTGGAGGCTTTCATGTGGTCTTGCTAATTCTGAGACCCAGCAAAAACAAGAGCAGTGTGAAAAGCACTTAAACTAAATGTGAGAGAGATTCTTTCGCTGATATGTTGTCATCGGCTGGAGATGTGTGAAAAGTGTGAAAAGCACCTAAACTAAATGTGAGAGAGACTCTTTTGCTGATATGTTGGCGTCAGCTGGAGACCCCAAGGGGTGATTGAGATGCCTCCAGAGACAGAGGCACTGGCAGATGCCATTGTTGCACCTTCCATCTAGCCTGCTAGCATAAGGGAGAAATTTCAGACATGGTACCCTCCAACTACCTTGCTGGGATAGATAGGGGGAAAGAGTTGTGGAACTTCCTGAGGTTAAAGAACATAGGCAGTTAAGCACTCCCCTACTCCCTGTATAGAGTGGATGAGTGTAAACAATGACAAAGTTCTTCTGCCCCCTAGCTAACGTCTGTGAGCACAGGCAGTTGTAACACTACTTACCCTACTGGGGAGCTGGCGAGTGAGAATAATTCAACATTCTCCCACTCCCAGCATAAAGCTGGCATGTGTACAAACAAGGCACTCTTGTTCTGCATTGTGGAAGTCAGCTTGCAATTGTAATCAAGACATTTTTATACTGTTTTTTTTTTTTTCTGAAGCCGGTGAGTGTGCCCTACCCCCTTCCACTCTCCAACTGCCTTGCCAAAGTCAACAAATATATGCAATTCACACAGGGGTCACCTCTAGATTGCCTGGCCATAGTGGCCAAGAGCACTGGAGTTTCAGAACTCCATGGGACTATAATGATCAGAATGATAAATTTTGGTTAAGCCACCACCCCCAGGACACAGCACAGCAGACTCAAATACACACCTGGTCTTCCTGTGAGAAAGGTCTATCTACTTAGACTGGACCTTCAGCTTAAAGAGAACCTTCTAGATACATCTAGAGACTAAGGACGTGCTTCCAAGGAACATAAGCAGGGAGACGATATCATTATTCACCATTAGCTTCACTATAGCTTGACAAGACTTCCCAGAAAGGAACTTATACATTCATTTGGAGCTCCAATTTTTGCAACTATCCCCCAGGGGAAACTACAGATCTCCTGGTTAGCAGGCCAGCAGGGAATAAGATTGCAGCCCTACAGAACTCTATATGTTTACATGTTTCCAAAAGCTGCTTTTGATCTGGCTTCCAATCAGCCTAAAACTAGGTGCTAAGTGAAAATCTTCTCCTTGGATCATTGACAGGTTTTGACATACCCTCAACAACAGGGGTATATCAAGAATAAATCAAGTGTCTTCCAATCACAATGGTTCAAGAGAAAACTGAGAGCTAGAGCAAGGTTGAACAAGAAGTATCACCTACACAAGGCTATACCTTCAAGACTGAGAGAAGTAGCTGTTTTACTTATGACATAGAAACAAACTCAGAGAGTTAAGAAAAATGAGGAAACAGAGATATATGTTCCAAACAAAAGAATAAGACAAAACCTCAGAAAAAGACCTTAGTAATATACAGATAAGTAATCTACGTGATAAAGAATTCAAAGTAATGGTCTTAAAGATGTTCACCAGACTTGAGAAAAGAATGGATGAACACAATGAGAAATTCAATAAAGAAGTAGAAAATATAAGAAAGTACCAGACAGAAGTCACAGAGTTGAAGGATACAATAAATGAACTGAAAAATACACTAATAGGGTTCAACAGCAGACTAGAAGTAGTAGAACAGATCAGTGAACAGGAAAGATAAAACAATGGGACTCACCCAAACAAAGCAGCAAAAAATTTTAAAAAGACTTTTTTAAAATGATAATTTATGGGACTTCTGGGACAAAAATATTTGCATTATTAGAGTCACAGAAGAAGAAAGAAGAACAGAAAACATTTAAAGAAATAATGCCCAAAAACTTTTCTAACCTACAGAAGGAAGCAGACATCCAGGTCCAAGAAATCGAGAGAGTTTCAACTACGATGAACCCGAAGAGAACAACACCAAGACAAATTGTATTTTAAATGGAAAAATAAAAGATAGAGAATCTTAAAAGCAACAAGAGAAAAATAAATTGTAACTTGCAAGAGAAACCCCATAAGGCTATCAGATTTCTAAGCAAAAACTTTGCAACATAGAAGGGAGTGGAATGATATATTCAAGGTGCTGAAAGGAAAAAAATTCTCATCAAGAATACTGTACCCAGCAGTTATTATTCAAAAGTGAAGAAGTGATGAATAGTTTTCCAGACAAATAAAACTGGTTTATCACCACTAAACAAGCCTTGCAAGAAATATTAAGCTGACATCTTTAAGCTGAAAAGAAACGGCACTAATTAACATCAAGAAAACATGGAAGTAAAATCTCACTAGGATATGTATATATAGAGAAAAAGACAACATAGATAGATAGATGATAGTAGATAGATAGATAGATAGATAGATAGATAGATAGATAGATAGATATAGATATATAAACTAATTACTTATAAAACTACTAAGAAGGTTAAAAGACAAAAGTAGTAAAATTAAATAAATCTACAATGATTATTTAAGGGATACATAAAATGAAAAGATGTAAAAAGTGATATCAAAACGATCAAAAACATAAAACATGTATAAATGTACAGCTCTGGAATGGTTCAGATTTAAGTTGCTATCAACTGAAAATAGACTGTCATATACATAAGATAATATAATTGAACCCTGCAGTAACCACAAGACAAAAACTTACAGTAAATACACAAAAGAAAATGAGAAAGAAATCTAAACATAACACTATATAAAGTCATCAAGCCACAAGGGAAGAGCAAAAGAGAAGATAAAGGGGAAAAAGATGGAAATACAAAACCAGCCAGTAACTAGTTAACAAAATGGTAGTAAGTACACACCTATCAATAATTACTTTAAATGTAAATGAAATAAATTCTTTAATAAAAAGATATAAAGTGGAAAAATGTGTTAAAAAAAAAACAAGACATATCTAAATACTACCTGTAAGATATTCACTTCAGAAGTAAAGGCACATGTAGACTGAAAGTAAAGGGAGGTAAAAATGTATTTTATGTAAATGGAAACATAAGAAAGTTAGTGTAGCTATATTCATAGCAGAGAAAATAGATTTTAAAACAAACATTGTAATAAAAGACACAGAAGGGCACTAAATAATGATAAGAGGGTCAATCAAGTAAGAAGATAAAATATTTATAAATGTTATATGCATGCAACATGGGCCCATTAATAAATAAGGCAAATATTAAAGACCTAAAGGGAGAGGTAAAAAGCAATACAATAATAGTAAGGAGTTTTCACATCCCTCTTGCATCTATAGATAGATCATCCAAACAGAAAGTCAATAAGGATACACTGCCTTTGACAACACACTAGACCTACTGAACTTAATAGATATATACAGAACATTCCATGCATAAACAGCAGAATACACATTCTTCCCAAATGAAGAAGAAACATTCTCTAAGACAGATCATCATGTTAGATTACAAAATGAGTCTTAATAAAGTCAAGAAGATTGAAATAATATCGAGCATCTTTCCTGACAATAATGGCATGAAACTAGAAATCAATTACAAAAAGAAAACTGGAAAAACTACAAATACATGAAGAGTAAACATCATGTTATTGAGCAAGTACTGGGTCATGGAAGAAAACAAAGGAGAAAAATTTTTAAATATCTTGGGACAGTTGAAAATAAAAATACAACATGCCAAAATATATGGGACATAGCAAAAGCAGTTAAAAGAGGGAATTTCTAAGAAATACAGGCCACCTGAAAAATGAAATCTCTAATAAAAAGTTTAATTTCACTTCTAAAGGAACTAGAAAAAGAAGAACAAACAAAGAACAAAATTAGTAGAAGGAAAGAAATAATTAAGATCATAGTGCAAACAAATGAAATAGAGAATAAAAAGATAACAGAAAAGATCAAGGAAACTCAGAGCCAGTTCTTTGAAAAGATAAACAAAATTGACAAAATTTTAGCCAGTTTCACCAGGTGAGAGAGAGAGAGAGAGAGGACTCAAAATCAGAAGTCATGAATGAAGTACAACATATTCAACAATTCTGAAGAAATGGATGAATATATAGAAATTTACAATTTTCCCAGACTGATTCAGAACAAATAGAAAATTTGAATAGCCCAATTACTAGTAAGGAGATTGAATGAATAATCAAAAAACTCCCAACAAACAATACTCCAGGGGCAGATATCTTCAATAGTGAATTATACAAAATCTTTAAATATTTAATACTTAACCTTCTCAAACTTTTCCAAAAACACTGAAAGGAGATAAAGTTTCCAAATTCATTTGTGGGCCCTGCACTTCCCTGATACCAAAACTAGACAAGGACATCACACACACACACACACACACACACACACACACACACACACACACACACACACACAATTACAAACCAATATCCCTGATGAATATTGATATAAAAATCCTCAACAATATAGTAGCAAACTAAATTCACCAATACATTAAAAGATTCATATAGTATGTCCAAGTAGGATTTATTCCAGGGATGCAAAAATTGTTCAATAGCTGCAAATCAATCAACATGATACACTACATTTAAAAAATGAAGGATAAAAATCATAATCATTTCAGTAGCTGCAGATAAAGCATTTGACAAAATTCAACATCTTTTTATAATAAAAACTCAATAATGTGGGTGTAGAACGATTCTACTTCAACATAATAAAGGCCATATTTGACAAATAAAGGCCATATTATACTCAATAATGAAAAGTTCAAAGCTTTTCTTGCCAGATAGGGAATGAGATAAGAATGCTCACTTTCCCCACTTTTATTCAACATAGATCCTAGTCACAACAATTAGTTAGGAAAAAGAAATGAAAGACATCCAAAACAGAAAGAGTAAAACTATAACTATTTGCAGATGATATGATGTTATATAGAAGAAATCCTGAAGACTCTACCAAAAAACAGTAGTTAGAACTAATAAATAAATTCAGTAAAGTTGCAGGATACAAAATTAATATACAAAAAATCTGATGCATTTTTTTTATTTTAAACTTAATTAGCCAACATGGAGTACATTCTTAGTTTCAGATGTAGAGTTCAATAACTCATCAGTTGCATATGAAACCCAGTGCTCATCACATCATGTGCCATCCTTAATTCCCATCACCCAATTACCCCATCTCCCACCCCACTCAACTCCAGCAACCCTGTTTGTTTCCAGTAGTCAAGAGCCTCTCAAGATTTTTCTCCCTCTCTGATTTCTTCCCATTCATTTTCTCTCCCTTCGCCTATGATCCTCTGTGCTGTTTCTCATATTCCACCTATAAGTGAAACCATATGATAATTGTTTTTCTCTGATTCACTTATTTTGCTCAACATAATACCGTCCAGTTCCATCCACATCAACGTAAATCGTAAGTATTCATCCTTTCTGGTGGCTGAGTAGTATTGCATTGTATATAAATACATATTGGCTATTGTGGACATTGCTGCTAAGAACATTGTGGGTGCAGGTACCCCTTCAGATCACTACATTTGTATCTTTGGAGTAATACCTAGTAGTGCAATTACTGGACTGTAGGGTAACTCTTGTTTTTAACTTTTTGAGGAACCTCCATAGTGTTTTCCAGAGTCGCTGCACCAGCTTGCATTCCCACCAACAGTGTAGGAGGTTTCCCCTTTCTCCACATCCTCACCAACATCTGTCATTTCCTGACTTGTTAATTTTAGCCATTCTGACCAGTGTGAAGTGGTATCTCATTGTTTTCATTTGTATTCCCTGATGCCAAGTGATGTTGAGCATGTTTTCATGTGTCTGTTGACCACTTGTATGTCTTCTTTGGAGAAATGTTTGTTCATGCCTTCTCCCCATTTCTTGACTGGATTATTTGTTTTTTGGGTGTTGAGTGTGAGAATTTTTTATAGATTTTGGATACTAACCCTTTATCTGATTCCAGGGTTACCTTTTAGTTTTGTTGACTGTTTCCTTTGCTGTGCAGAAGTTTTTTATCTTGATGAAGTTCCAATAGTTCAATTTTGCTTTTGTTTCCCTTGCTTTTGGAGATATGTCTAGCAAGAAGTTGCTGTGGCTGAGGTCGAAGAGGTTACTGCCTGTGTTCTCCTGTAGGATTTTGATGGATTCCTCTTTCACACTTAAGTCTTTCATCAATTTTGAGTGTATCTTTGTGTATGGTGTAAGAAAATGATCCAGTTTCATTCTTCTGCATGTAGCTGTCCAGTTTTTCCAACACAATCTTTTGAAAGACTGTATTTTTTCCATTGGATATTCTTTCTTGCTTTGTAAAAAATTAGTTGACCATAGAGTTGAAGGTCCATTTCTGAGTTCTCTATTTTGTTCCATTGAACTATGGGTCTCTTTTTGTGCCAGTACTGTACTGTCTTGATGATTACAGCTTTGTAATATAGCTTGAAGTCTGGCATTGTGATGTCACTGGCTTTGGTTTTCTTTTTCAACATTCCTCTGGCTATTTGGGGTCTGCTCTGATTCCATACAAATTTTAAGATTGTTTATTGCATCTCTGTGAAGAATATTCATGACATTTTGATAGGGATTGCCTTGAATGTGTAGATTGCTCTGGGTAGCATAGACATTTTAACAATATTTTTCTTCCAAAACATGAGCATGGAATGTTTGCCATATCCTTTTAATCTTCCTCAATTTCTTTCATAAGTGTTCTGTAGTTTTTATTTTTTTTTTAATTTATTTATTTGTCAGAGAGAGAGATGGCACACACAAGCGGGGGAGTGGCAGGCAGAGGGAGAAGCAGACTTCCCCCTGAGCAAGGAGCCTAATGTGGGACTTGATCCCAGGACCCTGAGATCATGACCTGAGCCAAAGGCAGACGGTTAACGGACTGAACCACCCAGATGTCCCTGTTCTGTAATTTTTAGAATACAGATCCTTTACCTCTTTGGTTAGGTTTATTCCTAGGTATCTTATGGCTTTTGGTGCAATTGTGAATGAGATCAATTCTGATTCCTTAATTTCTCTTTCTTCTTTCTCCATGTTATTGTAGAGAAATGCAACTGTTTTCTGTGCAGTGATTTTGTATCTTGCCACGTTGCTGAATTGCTATATGAGTTCTAGAAATCTTGGAGTGGAGTCTTTTGCATTCTCCACATAAAGTATCATGTCATCTGTGAAGAGAGTTTGACTTCTTTGCCAATTTGAATGCCTTTTATTTCCTTTTGTTGTCTGATTGCTGAGACTAGGACTTCTACTACTATATTGAACAGCAGTGGTGTCAGTGGACAACCCTGCCATGTTCCTGACCTTAAGGAAAAAGCTGTTTTTCCCCATTGAGAATGAAATTCGCTTGGGCTTTTCATAGATGGCTTTTATGACATTGAAGTATGTTCTTTCTATCTCTACACTGTGGAGAGTTTTAATGAAGAAAGGATGCTGTATTTTATCAAATGCTTTTTCTGCATCAATTGAGAGGGTCATATGATTCTTGTCTCTTTTTTATTAATGTGATGTATCACATTGATTGATTTGCGAATGTTGAACCACCCTTGCAGCCCAGGAATAAATCCCACTTAGTTATGGTTAATAATCCTTTTCATGTGCTGTTGGATACTATTGGCTAGTATCTTGGTGAGAATTTTGGCATCCGTCTTCATCAGGTCTGTAATTCTCCTTTATGGTGGGGTCTTTTTCTGGTTTTGGGATCAAGGTAATACTAACCTCATAGGATGAGTTTGGAAATTTTCCTTCCATTTCCGTTTTTTGAAACGGCTTCAGAAGAATAGCTTCTTCTTTAAATATTTGGTAAAATTCCCCTGGAAAGCCATCCGGCCCTGGACTCTTGTTTGTTGGGAGATTCTTGATTACGGCTTCAATTTCCTTGCTGGTGATGAGTCTGTTTGGGTTTCCTATTTCTTCCGGTTTCAGTTTTGGTAGTTTATAAGTTTCCAAGAATGCATCCATTTCTTCCAGATTGCCTAATGTTGGCATATAGTTGCTCATAATATTTCCTTAAAATTGTTTGTGGGCAGAGGAGTAGGAGACCTAAATTTCATCTGGTCCAAGGAATTCAACTAGATAGGGATCAAACCATTCTGAACACCTACGAACTCAACAGGAGATCGAAGAAAAGAATAGCAACATCTCTCTGAACAGAAAAGCAACCACTTTCATGAGTATTTTATAGTTTTGTGAAAGGTAAGATGTGCGGAGAAGTGAATCTGTGGTGCTATTTGGGAAGACAGACGACGGGGGAGGGGGCCTCCGTCAGCCACTATTGGCAAGTGATAGAACAGCAGAACACAAAATCGGAAATTTTAGAAGTTGGCTCTGCTGAGGGACATCGCTCCAGTGGCTAAGTGGGGCGTGGAACACTCGCTGGGACAGTGTGGCCTCTGGACCCTCAGGGTCACAGAAACCAGGGGTGCCTGAATGCGGCAGAGTTCCCAGGTATGGGAGCAAGGAAGCCAGCTGCAGAGACAGAGCCGAGGAGTGGGCTTTCAATTTGGGGTTGCCATAAACTGTTATCCACGGCACAGTCAGGCCACTGCCTTCTGAGGAGGGACCCAACAAGCAGCAGATCGGGGGAGACTCCCCTTCTTCCCCTGGGAAGAGTGGCGCAGGAGTGCACCACAGGGATCTGCTGGGTTTCGAGGCTCCAAACAGGATCATGTGCCAGAAATACAAATGCTCAGTCATAGGCCAGGTGAGCATGGAGTTTGACTGGAGACTGGAGAGATGGGAGTGAATGAATGCTTTTCTCTAGGGGCGCACTGAGGAGTGGGGTGCCAAGTTCTTGGCTCCTCTGGGGTGGAGATTGGGAGGCCACCATTTTCACTCTCATCCTCCAAAGCTGAACAGAAAGCTTGCAGGGAACAAAAGCTACCAGAGAGCAAACCCAAGCAGATTACTTACAAGGACGGGGCAATTCCACTTCTGGCAAAGATCATTTTTGCCCTTGCTTCCCTTGACTTTGGCAATGTTTCTAGGAAGAAGTTGCTGTGGCTGAGGTCAAAGAGGTTGCTGCCTGTGTTCTCCTTTAGAATTTTGATGGACTCCTGTCTCACATTGAGGTCTTTCAACCATTTTGAGTCTATTTTTGTGTGGGGTGTAAGGAAATGGTCCAGTTTCATTCTTCTGCATGTGGTTGTCCAATTTTCCCAACACCATTTGTTGAAGAGACTGTCTTTCTTCCACTGGGCATTCTTTCCTGCTTTGTCGAAGATTAGTTGACTGTAGAGTTGAGGGTCCATTTCTGAGCTCTCCATTCTATTCCATTGATCTATGTGTCTGTTTTTGTGTTAGTACCATATTGTCTTGATGATGACAGCTTTGTAAGAGCTGGAGGTCCGGAATTGTGATGCTGCCAGTTTTGCTTTTCTTTTTCAACATTCCTCTGGCTATTCAGGATCTTTTCTGGTTGCATGCAAATTTTAGGATGATTCGTTCCATTTCTTTGAAAAAAGTGGATGGTATTTTGATGGGGATTGCATTGAATGTGTAGATTGCTCTAGGTAGCATTGACATCTTCACAATATTTGTTCTTCCAATCCATGAGCATGGAACGTTTTTCCATTTCTTTGTATCTTCCTCAATTTCTTTCATGAGTATTTTATAGTTTTGTGAGTACAGATCCTTTGCCTCTTTGGTTAGATTTATTCCTAGGAATCCTATGGTTTGGGGTGCAATTGTAAATGAGATCGACTCCTTAATTTGTCCTTCTTCTGTCTTGTTGTTGGTGTATAGGAATACCACTGATTTCTGTGCATTGATTTTATATCCTGCCACTGTACTGAATTCCTGTATGAGTTCTAGCAGATTTGGGGTGGAGTCCTTTGGGTATTCCACATACATTATCATATCATCTGCAAAGAGTGAGAGTTTGACTTCTTCTTTTCTGACTTGGATGCCTTTTATTTCTTTTAGTTGTCTGATTGCTGTGGCTAGGACTTCTACTACTATGTTGAATAGCAGTGTTGATAGTGGACATCCCTGCCATGTTCCTGACCTTAGGGGGATATCTCTCAGTTTTTCCCCATTGAGGATGATATTCGCTGTGGGTTTTTCATGCAGAGAAAGGGGAACCCTCCTACATTTTTGGTGGGAATGCAAGCTGGTACAGTCACTTTGGAAAACAGTATGGAAGTTTCTCAAAAATTTGAAAACAGAGCTATCATAAGACCCATCAATTGCACTATTGGGTATTTACCCCAAAGATACAAATGTAGGGATCCGAAGGGGTACGTGCACCCCGATGTTTATAGCAGCAATGTCCACAATAGCCAAACTGTGGAAAGAGCCAAGATGTCCATCAACAGATGAATTGATAAAGAAGAAGTGGTATATATATACAATGGAATAGTATGCAGCCATCAAAAGGAATGGGATCTTGCCATTTGCAATGACGTGGATGGAACAGGAGGGTATTATGCTGAGTGAAATAAGACAATCAGAGAAAGACATGTACCATATGACCTTACTGATAGGAGGAATTCTTAATCTCAGGAGACAAACTGAGGGTTGCTGGAGGGGTGGGGGGTTGGAGGGATGGTGTCGCTTGGTCGTAGACATTGGGGAGGGTATGTGCTATGGTGAGCACCGTGAATTGTGTAAGACTGTGTTGAAGCACAGAGTGTACTTCTGAAACAAATGATACATTATATGTTTAAAAAAAGAAGAAGATAGCAAGAAGGGAAAAATGAAGGGGTCCATCAGAGGGGGAGACGAACCATGAGAGACTATGGACTCTGAGAAACAAATTGAGGGTTCTAGACGGGAGGGGCTGGGGGGATGCGTTAGCCTGGTGATGGGTATTAAAGGGGGCACATACTGAATGGAGCACTGGGTGTTATATGCACACAATGAATCATGGACC
Organism: Eumetopias jubatus; assembly: GCF_037043125.1. Classification (NCBI taxonomy): domain Eukaryota; kingdom Metazoa; phylum Chordata; class Mammalia; order Carnivora; family Otariidae; genus Eumetopias; species Eumetopias jubatus. The sequence continues at coordinate 138,897 of NW_028274954.1, forward strand.
ACTACATCAGAAACTAGTGATGTAATGTATAGTGATTAACATAACATAATTACAAAAAATATAAAAATAAAATAAATTGTTTTTTTTCCTTGGTGTTGGTCATGATCTCTCTTCTTTCTTTTATTATGTTAATTTGAGTCCTTTCTCTTTTCTTTGTTATCAAGTCCAGTAGGGGTTTATCAATCTTATTAATTCTTTCAAATAACCACCTTCTAGTTTCATTGGTCTATTCTACTGTTCTTTTGGTTTCTATTTCATTGATTTCTTCTCTAGTCTTTATTATTTCTCTGCTCCTGCTTGGTTTAGGATTAATTTGCTGTTCTTTCTCCAGCTCCTTAAGTGTAAGGTTAGTTTGTGTATTTGAGACTTTTCTAATTTTTTGAGAGGGGCTTGTTTTGCTATGTACTTCCCTCTTAGGTCCATCTTTGCTGTATCCCAAAGGTTTTGAACAGTTGTTTTCACTTTCAATTGTTTCCATGATTTCTTTAAATGTTTTTTTTATTTCTTGATTAACCTATTTATTCTTTTTTACTCAAATTCAATTAGCCAACATATAGTACATCATTAGTTTCAGATGTAATGTTCAGTAATTTATCAGTTGTATATAACACCTAGTGCTCATCACAACATGTGCCCTTCTTAATGCCCATCAACCAATTACCCCATCCCCCCACCCACCTCGATTCCATTCATTTTTAATGGGATGCTCTTTAACCTCTAAGTTTCTTTTTCTCATTCCAAATTTCCCTTTGTGATTAAGTTCCAATTTCAAAGCGTTGTGGTCTGAATTTATCCAGGGAATAATTCCAATCTCTTGGTAGTGGTTGTGACCCAGTATGTGATCTATTCTGGAGAATGTACCATGTTCATTTGAACAGAATGTGTATTCTGTTGCTTTAGGATGGAATGCTCTGTATCTGTGTATATTTGTATCTGTGAAGTCCATCTGGTTCAGTGTGTCATTCAAAGCCCTTCTTTCCTTGTTGATATTCTGCTTAGATTATCTCTCCATTGTTGTGACTGTGGTGTTGAAGTCCACTACTATTATTGTATTATTGTCGATGTGCTTCTTTACTTGTGTTATTAATTGGTTTATATAATTGGTTGCTCCCAAGTTAGGAGCATAAATATTTATAATTGTTATATTTTCTTGATGGTTAGACTCTTAAGTGTCCCTCTTCATCCCTTACTGCAGTCTTTGGTTTAAAATCTAATTTGTCAGAGAGGTGGAAAAGATGGTGGAAGTGTAGGGGACCCTATTCTAACTGGTCCCCAGAATTGAGCTGGATATCTACCAGACCACTCTGAACACCCACGAAATCAGCCTGAGATGTAAGAAGATAGATCTGGATCTTTACAAACAGAATATTGCAGGCAGTTGGTTTGGAGGTATGAAGCAGGGAGCCATGATTCTGCAGGCACATATTGGATGATAAATGGAAAGGGGAGGGAGCTGTGGCGATCCTCCACCACTAGTGAGCAATAGCCTCCTGTGCTGGGGACAGGGCACAGACTTGCAGACTGGTAGCGACAGGAAAAGAACTTTAGGGCAGCCCCCTAGACTGAAACCTGGAGTGGCGGGGCCGCATCAGCGAACTGGCAGTGGCTGGCTGTTTTAGAAGCACAAAGGGCAGAGATGTGTCCCAACCTGGAGGCAAAGACTGGGAGCCCAGCTAAGGGGTGCACAACCCAGGATGCTGCAGTTTATAGCAGCACAAACAGAAAAGGAGATAGTGTGGCCTGGAGAGCTCACTGAAGAACAGACAGCAATCTCTGCTCTGAGGCAGAGAGTTGGAAATGATCTCTTCTGCTCTGACTCTCAGAAGAGATGCAGAAAGAGCCAGGGAAAGCCATCAGAGAACAAAAGCCCCCAAAATTGGTTTTAACTAAGCCCATCCCATGCCATAGGAGGCAGGGCAACTCTGCCTAAACAGGGTTGCCTGAGTAACAGTGTGGTAGATCCCTCCCCCAGAAGACAGGCTGGAAGAACAAGAGGCCAACAACCCTAAGGTCCCTATAAAACAGGTGCATCTGGCTTGGGTTGTGCTCAAAAATTTGGACTCTGTACATTCCCTCAACCACCCCTCAACAGAATGACTAGGAGGAGGAACCCCAAAATAGGAAAGATTCAAAGACTGTGACTACTTCTGACACAGATTTACAAATGGATACAGATATAACAAAGATGTCGGAGATGGAATTCAGGGTAGCAATTGTGAAGAAAATAGCTAGAATGGAGAAATCTATTAATGGCAACATAAAGTCTCTAAGGGCAGAAATGAAAAGTGAATTGGCAGAACTTAAAAATGCTATCAATGAGATCCAATCTAATCTAGATAATCTAACAGCTAGGGTAAGCAAGGCAGAAGAACAAATTAGTGATCTAGAAGACCAATTAATAGACAAGAAGGTAAAAGAGGAGTCCAGGCAAAAACAACTCAAAATCCATGAAAAGAGAATCAGAGAAATAAATGACACCATAAAACGTTCCATTGTCAGAATTATTGGGATCCCTGAGGGGGTGGAGAGAGAGAGAGGACTAGAAGATATATTTGAGCAAATCCTACCTTAGAACTTCCCTAATTTGGAAAATGAAACAAACATTCGTGTCCTAAAGGCAGAGAGAACCCGTTCCAAGATCAAGGAAAACAGGCCAACACCCCGACATGTAATAGTAAAACTCGCAAATCTTAGAACCAAGGTTTCCTTCCATCTTAAGGGCAGTTAGGTGGAAGAGATTCCTTAGTGCAGAGGGAGGAACATTAGAATAATGTTAGACCTATCCACAGAGACCTGGCAAGCCAGAAAGAACTGGCAAGACATATTCAGGGTACTAAACGAGAAAAACATGCAGCCAAGAATACTTTACCTAGCAAGGCTGTCATTTAGAATGGATGGAGAGATACAGAGCTTCCAAGACCAGCAGAAACTGAAAGAATATTTGACCAGTAAACTGGCTCTGCAAGAAATATTAAGGGGTGTACTATAAAAGGAGAAAGACCCCAAGAGTGATAAAGAACAGAAATTTACAGAGACAATCTATAGAAACAAGGTCTTGACAGGCAACATGATTACAAAAAAATTCATATCTTTCAATAATCACTCTCAATGTGAAAGGCCTAAATGCTCCCATAAAAAGGTGCAGGGTTGCAGACTGGATAAAAAGACATGACCCATCCATATGCTGTCTACAAGAGACTCATTTTGAACCTAAAGATACATCCAGACTGAAAGTGAAGGGATGGAGATTCATCTTCCATGCCAACGGACCTCAAAAGAAAGCTGGGGTAGCAATTCTTATATCAGACAAATTAGATTTTAAGCTAAAGACTGTAGTTAGAGAAACAGAAGGGCACTATATCATTCTTAAAGGGTCTATCTAATAAGAAGATCTAACAACTGTAAATATCTACACCCCCAACACGGGAGCAGCTATGTATATAAGCCAACTGTTAACCAAAAGAGTCAGATTGATAATATGTTCATTGTAGGAGACCTCAATACTCCACTCTCAGCAATAGACAGATCATCTAAGCAGCAAATCAACAAAGAAATAAGAGCTTTGAATGACACACTGGACCAGATGGACCTCATAGATGTATACAGAACATTCCACCCTTTAAACAACAGAATACACTCACTCTTCTTAAGCGCACACGGAACTTTCTCCAGAACAGACCACATACTGGGTCTCAAATCAGGTCTCAACTGATACCCAAAGATTGAGATTATTCCATGCATATTCTCAGACCATAATGCTTTAAAACTGGAACTCAAACACAAGAAAAAATTTGGCAGAAATTCAAACACTTGGAAGCTAAAGACCACTCTGCTCAAGAATGTTTGGGTCAACCAGGAAATCAAAGAAGAAATTAAACAATTAATGGAAACCAATGAGAATGAAAACACATCAGTCTAAAACCTATGGAATACTGCAAAGGCGCCTAAGGAGGAAATACATAGCCACCCAAGACTCACTCAAAAAAATAGAAAAATCCTGAATTCACTAACCAAGTTTACACCTTAAAGAACGAGAGAAAAGCAACAAACGATGCCTAAGCCACGCATTGGAAGAGAAATAATTAAGATTAGAGCAGAGATCAATGAATTAGAAACCAGAAACACAGTAGACCAGATCAATGAAACTAGAAGCTGGTTCTTTGAAAGAATTAATAAGTTCAATAAACCACTGGCCAGATTTATCCAAAAGAAAAGAGAAAGGACCAAATTAATAAAATTATGAATGAAAGGGGAGAAATCGTGACTAACACCAAGGAAATAGAAACAATTATTAGAAATTATTATCAACAACTATAGGCCAAGAAACTGAGCAATCTGGAGGAAATGGATGCCTTCCTGGAAACCTATAAACTCCCAAGACTGAAACAGAAGGAAATTGACAACCTGAATAACCAGTAACGAGATGGAAGCAGTGATCAAAAACCTCCAAAAAAAATAAGAGTCCAGGGCCTGATGGATTCCCTGGGGATTTCTACCAAACATTCAAAGAGGAAATAATATCTATCCTCCTGAAGCTGTTTCAAAAAATAGAAACATAAGGAAAGCTTCCAGACTCATTCTATGAGGCCAGCATTACCTTAATCCCCAAACCAGACAAAGACCCCACCAAAAAGAATTTCAGACCAATATCCCTGATGAATATGGATTCCAAAATCCTCAACTAAATACTAGCTAATAGGATCCAACAATACAGTAAAAGGATCATCCACCACAACCAAGTGGGATTTATCCCCAGGATGCAAGATTGGTTCAACATTTGCAAGTCAATCCATGTGATAGAACACATTAATAAGAAGAGAGAGAAGAACCATATGGTCCTCTCAATTGATGCAGAAAAAGCATTTGACAAAATACAGCATCCTTTCCTGATTAAAACTCTTCAGAGTATAGGGATAGAGGGAACATTCCTTGAGTTCATAAAATCCATCCATGAAAAACCCACTGAGAATATCATCCTCAATGGGGAAAAGATTAGAGCCTTTTCCTTAAGATCAGGAACACGACAAGGATGCCCACTCTCGCCACTATTGTTCAACATAGTACTAGAAGTCCTAGCAACAACAATCAGACACAAAAAGAAATAAAAGGCATTCAAACTGGCAAAGAAGAAGTCAAACTCTCTCTCTTCACAGATGACATGATACTTTATGTGGAAAACCCAAAAGACTTCACCCCCAAATTACTAGAACTCATACAGCAATTAAATAATGTGGCAAGATACAAAATCAAAGCACAGAAATCAGTTGCTTTCTTATATACTAACAATGCAACTCTAGAAAGAGAAACTAGAGAAATTCCATTTACAATAGCACCAAATCCATAAGATACCTCAGAATAAACCTAACCAAACAGGTAAAGGATCTATACTCTAGGAACTACAGAATATTCATGAAAGAAACTGAAGAAGACACACACCAAAAAAATGGAAAAACATTCCATGCTCATGGATTGGAAGAATAAACATTGCTAAAATGCCTATTCTGCCCAGAGCAATCTATACCTTCAATGCCATCCCAATCAAAATTCCGTTGACATTTTTCAAAGTGCTGGTACAAACAATCCTAAAATTTGTATGTAATCAGAAAAGACCTTGAAACGCCAAGGAAATGTTGAAAAAGAAAAACAAAGCTGGAAGCATCACGTTGCCCAATTTCAAGCTATATTACAAAGCAGTGGTCACCAAGACAGCATGGTACTGGCACAAAAACTGACATATAGACCAGTGGAACAGAATAGAGAGCCCAGATATGGACCCTCAACTCTATGGTCAAATAATCTTTGATAAGGCAGGAAAAAATATGCAATGGAGAAAAGACAGTCTCTTCAATAAATGGTGCTGGGAAAATTGGATAGCTATATACAGAAGAATGAAACTCGACCATTCTCTAACACCATAGACAAAGATAAACTCAAAATGGATGAAAGACCTCAATGTGAGACAGGAATCCATCAAATTCCTAAAGAAGAACACAGGCAGTAACCTCTTCGACATCAGCCATAGCAACTTCTTTCAAGATACATCTCCAAAGCCTAGTGAAACAAAAGCAAAAATGAACTATTAGGACTTCATCAAGATAAGAAGCTTCTGCACAGCAAGGGAAACAGTCAACAAACAAAGAGGCGACCCACAGAATGGGAGAATCTTCTCCCATTATAGATCCAAGATCTATAAAGAACTTCTCAAACTCAACACCCAAAAAAATAAATAATCAAGTCAAAAAATGGGCAGAAGACATGATCAGACACTACTCCAAAAAAGATATACAAATGGCTAACAGACACATGATAAAGTGTTCATCATTAGCCATCAGGGAAATTCAAATCAAAACCACATTGAGATACCACCTTACACCAGTTAGAATGGCAAAAATTAACAAGGCAAGGAACCACAAATGCTCCCCTTGTGGAGCAAGGGGGACTCTCTTACACTGTTGGTGGGAATGCAAGTTGGTATAGCTACTTTGGAAAACAGTGTGGAGGTGCCTCAAAAAATTAAAAAAAGAGCTACCCTATGACCCAGCAATTGCACTACTGGGTATTTACCCCAAGGACACAGATGTAGCGAAAGGAAGAGTCACATGCACCCCAATGTTCATAGCAGCAATGTCCACAATAGCTAAAATGTGGAACGAGACAAGATGCCCTTCAAAAGATGAATGGATAAAGAAGATATGGTCCATATATACAATGGAATATTACTCAGCCATCAGAAAGGATGAATACCAAACTTTTACATCAACATGGATGGGACTGGAGGAGATTATGCTAAGTGAAATAAGTCAAGCAGAGAAAGTCAATTATCATATGGTTTCACTTATTTGTGGAACATAAGGAATAGCATGGAGGACATTAAGAGAAGGAAGGGAAAAACGACGTGGGGGAAATCAGAGGAAGAGATGAAACATGAGAGACTATGTTCTCTGAGAAACAAACTGAAGGTTTTAGAGGGGAGGGGGGTGGGGGGGATGAGTGAGCCCAGTGATGGGTGTTGGATGGCACGTACTGCATGGAGCCCTGGCTGTTATACAAAAACAATGAATTGTGAATCACTACATCAAAAACTAATGATATAATATATGGTGCCTAACATAACATAATAAAATTAAGTTAAATTAAAAAATAAATAAAATAAAATCTAATTTGTCTGTTATAAGGATTGCTACCACATGATAAACCTTTCTCCTCCCCCTCACTTTCAGTCTGGAGGTGTTTTTGGTTCTAACCTCAGACTCTTGTAGACAACCTATGGATAGATCTTGCTTTTTTATCCAATCTGATACCCTGTGTCTTTTGATTGGAACATTTAGTCATTTACATTTGGAGTAACTATTGAAATGAATCTAGTGCCATTGTACTACTTGTAAAGTTACCGTTTCTGTGTTTTGTTTCCATTCCTTTCTGGTCTACGTTACTTTTAGGCCCTCTCTTCACTTACAGGATCCTCTTTAATATTTCTTGCAAGGCTGGTTTAGTGATCACAAGTTTTTTAGTTTCTGTTTGTCTTGTAAGCTCTTTATCTCTCCCTCCATTTGGAATGACAGCCTTGCTGGGTAAAGTACTCTTGGCTGCATGTTTTTGTCATTTAGTACCCTGAATATACCATGCCAGTCCTTTCTGGCCTGCCAGGTCTCTGTGGACAGGTCTGCTCCCAGTCTCATGTTCCTCCCCTTATAGGTTGAGGACGTCTTGTCTGGTGCTTCTTTCAGGATTTTCTCTTTATATGTGAAATTTACAAGCTTCAATATACTATGTCGCAGTGTGACCTATTTTTATTGATTTTGAGGGTGGTTTTTTATGCCTCCTGGACTTGAATGTCTGTTTCTTTCCCCAAATTAGGGAAGTTCTCAGCTATAATTAGCTCTAATATACCTTGTGCCCCTCTCTCTCTTTCCTCTTTCTTGGGGACTCAAATAATTCTAATATTGTTTCACTTTATTGTATTGCCAATCTCAAATCCTCCCTTCATGGCCCAGTAATTGTTTATCTCTTTTTTGCTCAGTTTTTTTGTTCTCCATAATTTTGTCTTCTAGATCACTTATTCTCTCTTCTGCCTCATTTATCCTAGCAGTAGGAGCTTCCATTGTTGACTGCATCTCAGCAATAACCTTTTTTATTTCAACTGCATTAGATCTTAGTTCTTTTATTTCTTCAGATAGGGATTCTCTAGTGTCTTATATGCTTTTATCAAGCCCAGCTAGTATCTTTATAATTGTTTTTCTGAATTCTAGCTCTGACATTTTACCAATATCCATATTTATTAAGTCTCTGGCACTGAGTACTGTCTCTTGTTCTTTTTTCTGGGAATTTTTCTTTCTGGTCATTTTCTTCAGAGAAGAATAGATGAACGAGAGAACAAAAAGAAATAAAAAATAAAATAAAAAATATATCAATCTAGACCTCTGGGAAATTTACACTAGACAATTTAGAAGAGATCAGAACCCAAAAGAGAAAAAAAAGGGAGGAGGAAGAGAATAAAATCAAACAGGTAGACAGAACAAGGTGATAAACTTGGTCCTGGGTATATTTTGGTTTGTTTGTTAGAAGACACTTGATCCCAAAATTGTAAAGAAAGAAAAACTTATATGTATACAAAAATAAAATAGAATATAGGGAAAGGAAAGAAAAAATGAAGAATATATAAAATATAAATGTAAAAATGAAAAATTTAAAAAGACTTTAAAGTGTTGACAAAATAAGGAACTAATTGAAAAGGAAAAGAAAATTTTAAACTGAAAAAGAATCATGAGAAATAACCTCAAATTCTGTATACTATTTTCCCCTAGCACTGAAGTTTTTCAGTTCTGTGTGATCTATAAACATTTTATTATCCTGATGTTCCTGCTGATCTTCTGAGAGAGGGGCCTGCTGCACTGATTCTCAGGTGTCTTTGCCTGGGTGGAGTTGCACAGCCCTGGCCAGGAGGCTGGGCTCAGTGTAAGCTGCTTCAGGTTGCTCCATGTGACTCTTGATCCCTGTTGGTTTTCAGGCTGCTTTATAGGGTGAAAAAAAAAGTGTGACACCCTGATCTCCAGCCTTGGACCTGAAAATATCTTGGTCCCCTCTCTTCTGTGAACCCTCAGGGAAACACAATCATTTTTGTGTGCTCCAAACTCTGTAGACTCCTGCCATGTGCACCTGCTCTGATCCTCCCGGGGGAAAGGAGGAGGGTCACCATGGTTTTATCACTTGCAGTGCCCTGCTTGGGGAGTGGTCACCTGATCATGTGTGCACTCATGCTCCTCCTCCTGGGGGAAGGAGGAGTGTCACTGGTTTCTGCTACTTGTGGGTCCCCTGCTCAGAAAGCGGTAGCCCAATTGCTGTGCAGTTTGTAGTATATGGCAAACCAAGCTGAAAGCTCACTCCTAGGCTTGCTAATTGTATCCAGTTTCCCTGCTCCAATGCTTGGGAACTCTGCCAACTCAGGCACTCCCATTCTTTCTTTTACTCAGGGGATCCTGAGACCACACTGTCCCACCTATGATTCTGCCCCACTTCACCTCCTGAGCACCTTTCAGGCAGGATCATCCTTTGGGAGCAGACTTCTAAAAGTTCTGGTTTTGTGCTCCCCAGCTATATCACTTTCTGGTAGCTGGCTTACACAGAGGCTCCCCTCCCCTGTGGTTTATCCTCTGATATATCCCCTCAGGTTCACATCTCCACACTTCCTACCTTGCAAAAAGTGGTTGCTTTTCTATTTGTAGAGGTGCAGCAATTCTTTTCTTAGCTCTCAGGTTGAATTCACAGATGTTCAGAATGATTTGATAGATATCTAGCTGAATTCAAGGGACCAGATGAAACAAGGTCCCCCTACTCTTCCTCCATCTTCCAATAGAAACTCCTGATTCATTTTCATATACTAATCACAAATTATCAGAAAGATTAAAAAAAGCAATTCCATTTACAATGGCATCAAAAAGAATAAAATAACTGGGCATAAATTTAACGAAGGTGGTGAAAGAACTGCATTTTAAAAATGAGAAGACACTGATAAAAAGAGACAAATAAATGGAAAGATATTCCATGCTCATGTATTTGCAGAATTAATATTTTCAAAATGTACCTACTCAAATCAATCTACAAATTCAATATAATTCCTCTCAAAGTTATAATGATATTTTTTACAGAACTAGAACGACTAATTCTATAATTTATTTGAAACCACAGGAGACCTGGAATAATCAAAACAATTTTGAGCTGGAGGTATTACATTCCCTTATTTCAAATTATACTACAAATGTATAGTAATCAAAACATTATGGTACTGGTCTAAAAGCACACAGATCAATAGAACAAAATTGAGAACCTAGGAATAAACCCACAAATATATGGTCTACTAATTTATGATAAAGTACACAAGTATATACAATGGGGAAATGACTCTTTTCAATCAATTTTGTTCATTAAACTGGACAGCTACATGCAAGGTAATGAAACTGAGCCACTATTTTATACCATATACAAAAACCAACTCAAAATGGATTAAAGACTTGAATGTGAGACCTGAAACCATAGTACTTTTAGCAGAATACACAGGTGATAATTCCCTTGACATTAGTCTTAGTGATGTTTTTAGATCTGACTCCAAAAGAAAGGGAAACAAAAGCAAAAATAAACAAATGGAACTACATCAAACTAAAGAGCTTCTTCACAGCATAGGAAACCATCAACAAAAGAAAAAGACAGTCTACCGAATAGGAAAATTTATTTGCAGATCAAATATCCTATTAGAGGTTAATTTCCAAAATATATAAAGAACTTATACATGGGGAACCTGGGTGACTCAGCTGGTTAAGCTTCTGACTCTTGGTTTTAGCTCCGGTCATGATCTTAGGATCCTGGGATCAAGTCCTGTGTTGGGCACTGAATTCAGCAGGAAGTCTGGTTCTCTGCCTCTCTCTCCCTCTCCCTCTGCCTCTCTCCCTGCTCATGCTCTCTCTGTTTCTCTAAAATAAATAAATTAATTTAAAAAAGAAAGAACTCATACAACTTACAACACAATTCTAAATACCATATAAAGAGAAGACTTAAGAATAAATTAAAATATTTTGAACTAAGTGAAAATAGAATTAAAAAATCAAAATTTGTGGAATTTCTAAGTCCTAAAAATTAGAACTTAGAAAATTTATGGCATTAAATAGATATATTAGAAAATAAAAGACATAAAGTCAATAGTCTAAGTTCCACATTACAATATTAGAAAAATAAGAGAAAATAACATCAAAAGTAGTAATAGAATTTTTTAAAAAAGCAGAGCAGATATCCATGGGTTTGAAAGCAGGAAAACAAAGAAAATCAATAGAACAAAAAGCTCATTCTTTGAGAAGATCAATAAAATTGAAAAACATCTAGTCAAACTAACCAAAACAAAAAGAGAAGGCAAAAATCTTACCAATACCATAAATGAAATAAGTATCACGACTACTGATTCTGTGAACATTAAAAGGATAATAAAGGAACAAATTTGATAACACAGATGAAATGGACAAATTCCTTGAAATACAAACTTCTAAAACTCACACAAGGAAAACCAGGTAACCTGAATAGTATTATATCTGTAAAAGGAATTTAATCAATAATTAATAACCTTCCAAAAAAAGAAATTTCCAGGCCCAGTTAAGTTCAGTAGTGAATTCTTCCAAACATTTAAAGACAAAAACTACACCAATTTTCCACAATCTCTAAGAAAATGGAAACAGAGAGAACACTTCCTAACTTATTCCTGAAATAAGCATTACCTTGATAACAAACCCATAAAGACATTGCAAAATATTAAAACTACAGATTAAGATTTCTCATGAAGGATAGATTCAATAATCCTTTATAAAATAGTGGCAAACTGACACCACCAATGCATAAAAAATATGTACATCACAACCAGATGGAATTCATTCCAGGTATGTAAGGCTCATTCAACATTAGAAAATCATTCAAGTTAACCCACCAAATAAACAGGCTAAGGAAGAAAAATTACCTGATTACATCAATTGATGCAGAAAAAGCTTTCAACAAAATCTATTCATGATTTTTAAAAATCTCAGCAAACTAGATATATAGACTTTCCTCAATGTGATAAAGAGCATCTATAAGAACACTAAAACTAACATCATATTTTTTAGTCAGAAATTTGATATTTTCCCTCTAGGATCAAAGGCAAAGAAGCATTTTTTTTCTTTCACCTTTTGTAAAATGGTGTTGCCATTTTGGAAGACAAATTACCAATTTCTTATAAAGCTAGGGTTTTATCATACAATATAACAATTGTGTCCTTGGTATTTACTCACCCTATTTGAAAATTCTGTTCACACTAAAACCTGTATGTGAATATATACTTATAACAGCTTTATCAAAAATTGCCAGAACTGGAAGAAACCAGGATGAATACAATAGATGAATAGATAAACATTGATACATCCATAAAATGAAATATCATTAAACTGTAAATGATATTAAATGTCAAAGGGTTCAGTGAAGTGATTTAATAAAGGACAGGGGATTATTTGGATCAGTGAAACTATTCTGTAGATACCGTAATTCTGAAACATGATATTATACATTTATTTAAAAAAAAAAGAACTTTATAATACAAAGAATATACTTTAATGTGCACAAATAAACAGTGAGATGATCTGGATTCCAGGAAAGAATGCAGAATGTGATAAACAATTTAACTACACTACAAAAGTATGAATTAATCTCATTGAAGGAGGTTTAGTGGGATTGGTCGGGGGAGGTGTGCTAATCTACATATCTTTGAAAATGAATAGAAATGGTAAGACTAAAAGCAAAGCACAAAGACCTGCACATAAGCAATGCACTCTAGTTGGTAACATTGTTCCTTATAGTGCAGTGGGACAGCAATTCTGATACAAACATACATGTATACCAAAAATAAGCAGTTAAATAAGTGGATGGCAAATAGAGGGAAAAGAGTCGGAGTATTGGTGATAGACAGTGGTTCATTATTCTGCTAAATATGTAAATAGGAGCTGTCAGAATTTCATTATCTTGCATTTACATGCCTAAGTCCAATATTTCATCAAAATGACAGTCTTTGATGTTGTCCAAACTTAAAATATCAATTTGTTTATGTCAACAGCAATTTTTTCTCTGTATAAAAATACAAAATGTGAAACAATAGGTTTATTATATTTAAAATTCTCTTAATGTATATATAATCTTAAAAATTCTTTTCTTAAATTTCTCTCAAATTTCAGTAAATCTCTACTGCATCACACATTCTATAATTTCGCTAAGTATTTTTTTTTATTACAGGAACTAATAACATATCACTTTCACAGGCAGCTTTTTTAGAGATGACAACTTTCTCCAATGAAGTCTAGAGGAAACAGGAAATTTCAATGCCTCATACAAATTTGTGCAAAGAATGTCTAGATCTTGGGGCATCTGGGTGGCTCAGTCATTAAGCGTCTGCCTTAGGTTCAGGTTGTGATACCAGGGTCCTGGGATTGAGCCCCACATCAGGCTCCCTGCTCAGTGGGAAACCTGTTTTTCCCTCTCCCACTCCCCTTGCTTGTGTTCCCTCTCTCGCTGTGTCTCTCTCTGTCAAATAAATAAATAAAATCTTTAAAAAAAAGAATGTCTAGATCTTTATTAAATTATATCACTGAATTCTTGGCAATGATGAGAAACATTAAATTTAAAGAAGTTAATTTATAATAATAATGACAGCCTCAATTCATTAAGAACTACTTATGGGCCATGTACAGCACTATTTAAGTTGCCTACTTTACAGCAATCTTTCAAGATAACTAATCCTATTTCAGTGTTGCACATGAAAAACCATGGTCCTGAAAAAGGTAAGGTGCCCCAAATCACAAAGCCAATATTCACAGCTTTGAGATGAAAGTCTGTCTTATTCCAAAGCCATTATTCTTTCTGTCACATCACATTGCCTTACAAAAGATAATTATTTTAGAATTCCTATTGTTCATTTTCTTTAAAAATCTCCCCATAATCTATATGGTTTTCTTCTACCTGAAGTTCAGAGATCAGGGAAAATTATAAATTATAATTTGAGATTGCAAGGTTGTTTGTGTAGCCTCAAATGCTGAAATGACCCAGAGTAAGGTGGATAGGAGCAGGAAGGAGCACTTGGTCTTTTCTTTCAGAAGACTGATTTTGACGTTGGGCAGCTGGGGAGCATATTGATTCAAGTTAAGGTATTGCTGTTGTGGAATTTCAAGCAAAGGAAGTCTTTATACAACAGTTGTTGAAAAGATAATGTATTATATACTTGAATATATTTGAAGAGGAAGAATTCCAAGCCCTTTGGAAAAATTTACAAGAGGACCCATCTGTGGCTGTCTGTGGTGAACCATTGTAAAGCACTATTATATAGTGGAATGCAATAATATTTGAACCACAAGGGACAAATTTTTAAGATGTATGCATAAAGTTCTGCTGCATCCCAAAGTATGATGGTCTAGAGGATAATAATTTCTGCAACTGTATGTTCTCATGCTTACTTTTGCCAAAATCAATTTTACTTGAAAATTAGAGTTGAGAAATTTCTCAGATGCCTAATCCATTGTACCTTTCCATTCCCTCATGCTGCTCTTGGCCTGGGTTCACCACAGGAATATGACAAATATACTGCAGACCCTCCAAGGCAATAAGATGCTTTTCAGTCACTAGACGATTGATGTCTTTTTTTTAATTGATATCTTTTTTAAAAAAATTCTTGTGTGTTTAATCAACATATAGCAGAAAAATTAGTTGGGAATTAAATCATATTTGGTTGTGTATACATGTAAAAGAGTTTGAATTTATTGGTCTTAGGAAAACATTGCTAAATTTCAGTAGAGGATTTATTTTAGAAGCTTTGATTTAAAAAATGTTCTGATGATCAGGAAGATAGAAAAATAGCTTAAAATAAGTTGATGCAACTTACTCCCTCAGCCTGAAACTACTTCTGCATTCCAGAGATTTCTGGGAATGGTAGCCTCAATTAAATCACAAAAGATACTACCTATTCTTCCAATTTATAATAAGATACAATTTTTTATGGGAAGGTATAAAACTTTCTTTAATACTAGCCTCTGAAATTCAACCATAGGGATAGCCCAAAGTAAACTTAACTATGGTACAATGTCAGGGAAAGATAATTACATTTTGAAAGAAAATTATCCTGAAGAGAGAAGTTATGCCATGTATGTCAAAAATTAAATGCTTAATTAGATATTATCTTATGGCTGAATCAGAAAGTTCCTTAGAAACCTGAAATGTCAACTGCAAATCAGAAACGACTGAGGATAAATCCCTCTAATCTGAGCAGGGGCTGAACCAGCAAAGACTTTCCACTGACCTGAGATGAGCAAAGAAGATTGGAATACAGGAAGATAGGAACATGTTAGGAAGCAGAGTATGCACCAATTTGAGGCAAACGATATAAAATTTGAGGCTATGGAGAGTGATTTCTTGGTCTTGGCAACAGAATATGGAGATAGACTGGGAGGTAAAAGCATAGAGTTGAGTGAGACAAATTCAGGACACCACCTTTCATGAATATAGAAGACTTATTTTTTTCAAGATTTTATTTATTTATTTGACAGAGAGAGACACAGCAAGAGAGGGAACACAAGCAGGGGGAGTGGGAGAGGAAAAGCAGGCTTCCCGCAGGGCAGGTAACCTCTAAGTAAAATAACATGTATTTTCTATAGCCCAGACAGACTTTTAATGATGACTTTATTTTCAATTAAAGCATCTGAATAAAAAATAATCCTCCAAAAAACAATAATCCTCCATATACAGAAGGAACTAGAACTGTATAATGATAAGATAATTGGTGTATCATTTCAGAAACTTACAAATCTATGTAGCTTTCTGTATTGTTGACAAAAATCAAATATTTATTTTTAATCATGTGTATAAAATATATTGTTTCACCAACAAACTCTTATATAAAACACTGTAAGCTACGACTTGAATCTAAAATGCAACATATAATAGTAGAGTCTTACCAAAAATAGGTGGTATTAAGTAATTGTTGTCTGCTCACATGGTACCAGTTATGTGTGTCTTATTGTTTCACTAAAATTAAAAGTCTTAGGGGTGTCCTCAGTTGGTTTTCAGCTCAGGTTATGATCTCAGTGTCCTGGGATTGAGCCCTACATCACTCTGTGCTCAGCAGGGAGTCTGCTTGCAATTCTCCTTCTCCCTCTCCCTCTGCCCCTCCCCCTGTTCTCTTTCTAAAATAAATAAATAAAATCTTAGAAAAAATAAATAAAAGTCTTGTATGTACAAATTAAAGTTCTACATGCATAAATTAAAGTCCTGTATTCGGGCATATTTTCTTTATTTTTTTAAGATTTTATTTATTTATTTAAGAGACAGAAAGAGTGAAAGAAAGTGAGAGAGAGAGAACACAAGTGGGGTGAGGGGCAGAGGGAGAAGCAGACTCCCTGCTGAACAGGGAGCCAGATGCTGGGCTCGATCCCAGGACCCTGGGATCATGACCTGAGCCAAAGGCAGACGATTAACTGACTGAGCCACCCAGGTGCTCCCAGGCACATTTCCAATAAGAAAAAAACATAAGAGTAATGTCTGCCAATATCTGCCTATCAGGATAATTAAGGTAACTCCATATTATTTAGTAATATGTATATATTTAATGTCATAAGGAAAGTTACTCAATATACTTTTAAGTGAAAAAATTTAATAACAAAGCAATTACGTGGAGTAAATGACAACACTGCGGGGGGCGGATCTAGAACAGCAATGACCAAGAGAACTTTCGATGCTGATAGAAAAAGAAGGGAGGGTAAACTGAATGAGAAGAAATCAGAGAGTGATACAAACCATGAGAGACTCTGGACTCTGGGAACCAAATTGAGGGTTAAGGAAGGGAGGAGGGTTGGAGGATGGGTAACCTGGTGATGGGTATTAAGGAGGACACATGTGGTGATGAGCCCTGGGTGTTATAGGCAACTAATGAATTGTTGAACACTACATCAAAAACTAATGATGTACTATATGCTGGCTAATTGAACATAATAATTTAAAAAAAATTCTATAACCTGCAGTGCCCAATGTGGTAATCACCAGCCACGTGTGGCACTTGAGCACTTGACAATGTACTTAGTGTGACTGAGGAATATCCAAGTTCTTAAAGTCTTTTAAATTTATTTTTACAGGATTAAATATTCAATCTTTTTACTTCTATGGTATCTCAATATTCTCAAATCCCTCTATATTTTTCTTTGTAACTAAGTTGTTTGCTTATATAGAATTTGAAATTACTCATCGCTTAGTAACTGGTCATTTTAAGGAAATAGGTAAAGGCACTTAGATATGTATTCAGGAATTAATTCATAAGATAGTTCTCATAAAATCAAGAACACTCTCTCAAAGCTAGAGTTTCTTCTAGTCTAGGTCCTCAGTCATGGTGCAAAATATAGGATGTTGTATTTTATTACTCTTTCTTGCTCTTAACTTCATTTATTCTTTCACTTTCCACATATTCTTTTACTCCTTTCTCATCTCCTCTTTGTTTGCTTTTTCTTTTTATTGCATCATTTTCTTGTTATTTGATGCTATATAGCAGAATATGGTAAAAATATAAGGTCACCTTTAAAGTGAAAAATAAGGAAAATATAAGAGGAAACAAGATTAACACATTTAATTTTAGTTATATTTTATGTACATAACTTTTTATGTTAGCTATAACTTATTGTTATTCCATATTGGCTATAAATAATGTAAAAACTATTTTTAAAAAACATAAGAAAATGGGCAACAAATTTGAAATAATGTTAATCAGTTCTACAGATGTTTACACCCTTTATACCCTAACAGCCTTATATGAAACTTATTGAGGGAGAAAATCTAATATAATATCTAAAATCTAATATAATATAATTATGCATATTAAAAGATGCATAAACAGATGAGTGGTTCAGAACTCCTTGATTTGTCATTCAACTCCCATTGAGAAAGGAAGTGAAAAAGGGAGGCTAATTTACTAAACAAGCATGTTCTGAAGTGAGAGTCCATGTCAGGCATTGATCTAGGCATTGGGGGTAGGGTAGTAAGCAGAACTAAGTTCCTTTATTAAGTGTACATTTTTTGGATGACTTCAAAAATATTGATGAAGCTGATATGTCATGAAATCCAAACTTATTTATTGACCATTACCTGATCCAAGAAAAAGAATCCAAACTTATTTATTGACCATTACCCATATACATCATCCTTCAAGAGCTATCTGGCAGACAAATGATGCTATATAAGTTTTTGTTAATGAGATAGACATATATATATATACATATACATATACACACATACATATATATGTCATAAAAATGGCTGGATGAGTCATTTCTTTTTTTTTTCATTTTAGTACAGTAGGTTTTCAACTTCTCTACTTTAGAATTCTGCACTATGAATTAAAAATAATTGTCTTCTCATATGCCTCATGGATATTTCTCTAGGGACTAGTGTCCATCTCAGCGATACAGTTTACAGTAAGTTAAATATAGCTAACAGTAGAATTGCATAGTAATAGAGAATTTGAAAGTTCACTACACTATTTGTGTTCTCCTTTTGTTAAAAATGCCAAGTTTTGCTTGACTTCAGTTCAAAACCAAACACCTCTTTCAAAATTTCACCTGACTTTTTTCTCAAATACTGCCTTCCTAATATGCCTAATACTTTTTTTTATAGTATAAATTACTAATATTCCCCCAAAATATGAGAATATACAAGTCTAGAATACCTACTCATTTTCTAAAGATCTGTTTTGGAGTTAGTACATAAAGACATTTATCTGTTCAGCCACATTAAAGTATAACCTAAAAGGTTTTGCAGAAATTAATAGGCTCCTTAAAAAATTAACCCAGATTCTAAAATTTCAAAAAACAGATTACATCCTGACCTGAAAATGTCTCCTGGAATTTTATGTTTTAAATGGCTCTTTTTACAACAAGAAGTAAATATTGTCAAATAGAGAGACAAAGAATGTTGAAGAAAAGTTAAAGTACACATAGTTCAACACAGGTTAGGCCCTATTTGGTTTTCAGGAAATTTTAAGAATGATTTCTGAAAGTTTGCCTAGAATTTCAGAGATGTCATTAAGATATATTATAAAATAGTAAGTTTGCCATTTTATTCTGATAGAAAACCTTTTTTTTTTTCAATCTATATTAAACACAGAGCAAGTTCAGGGTCACTGCTGGACTTAGGCCTCCTACAGAATTATATTTTTCCGTAAGGCTTAGGAAAGAACAGATTTTAAAAACAGTATGCAAAAGAAACATTCATTCTTATACTCCTAAGTATCTCTTTGCACTTAGAGTGTCTACCTGCAAACTACATTATTTCATTTAATGGAATATTTAACACAGAGTCTCAATAGGTCTCCCACTCATATTTTACTTTAATTTTGATACTTACAATGTACAATCATTTCCTTTATTTATAACTAGCCTTTCTAAAGATATCAAAGTCTGACAAATTTTGGATTGTAATATATTTTTAGTATTAATGGTGGCATCAAACATTTACTCATTTTGGTCTGTTAAGTCTTCAGTCACAAATTCTAGTCATAATGTCCATACCTAACCCACTTTTCCCGATTTTCTAACTTAAACTAAGGTTGACAAATCTAAATAGTCTCCTTTTGGTTTAAGCTCTTGGGCCTACATTGTGTTTCTGTCACAAGAATGATGGTAAGAGGGACTAATTAAAAGTCCAATGAATGTGCCAGGGTTAAAATCACAGATTCTGCTCATTAACAGTCATTTACCTAAGGATATTTCCAAAGAATTCTTTCAATGTCTGAAAAGAACAAAAACTGAAAGGGGGAGGAAGGAATAAGTTGAGAAAACCATTTATAAATATTTATATTTGAAGTATGATTTTAAAAAAAATCACTGATACCATCCATGGAGGAATACAATTATAAGTAGAATTTCAAATATTGGTTTTTTTCATCATGTGTGCCTGTGTATTTTTGTGTATGTATGAACGTTTGTGCGCGTTTTAAAGGGGGATATCCTCTCTAAATCTAAAGAGCAGAAAAAGAAAGAGGAAAAAAATCAGAGCCATTTTGTTAATTGTCGTTTTCCTGCTGTTTCCATGGTAATACTGGCTGCTAGACTTCTCTGCAGAGTGACAGTCCAACAATTCACACACTACACCCTTTCAAGCACAATGAATGGCTGTGAAAGAGTCCGAACAGGCACCATTCAGGAAACATGTGATATCTACTCAATGCACTACCTTTCATCCACATTTTCCAAATTGTAGTTAATTTAATTCTAAACAAATAGCTAAGGGGTACAAATGAGGATTAGAAGGAAAAGAACATCTTGAGCTCTAATGGGGGTGGTTTGTGTGAAGAACAATACAGCACTTTCTTCTGTTGCCAAGAAGGCTAGATGTAAAAATGCATTTTCCCTCTTCCTCTAAGGTCTTCATTTAAACTCCATATCAACAATGAGAACCATGATAGAAAATTTCTTGGCAAAATAGTTTATGTAGGTTTTGGCTTTACATTTGGAAACACATTTGATACAGTACGAAATAATTTCATTTACTATGAAATAAAACGTAACATCAGACATTTTATTGACATTTAGAAGCTATCAGTTTTTGTAAGGTTACATTTTCCTCAATTTTTAACATTGTTCAAGGTTCAAGAAAGAAAAACAGTGAACTATAAAGTTCCCATAACAAAATACAAGGAACTGTCTTTATTCAGTCTAGAGTTGCATGTGATTTTTGTATTTAGATATCAAGTAAGGAGGCCATGGTCATTCGAAAAACAAAAAGAACAAGAAAAGTAAAATGGCGTCCCTACATATAATTTCATATTATTTAGATGAAAGAATCATGGAGGAATCATCTCCCACATTCATTTTTCAGTTACATGTCTCAGAAACACCAATCTTAAATTTTATATTCAATATCGCAATTATACCTATAAGCATATTTGCATTTCCTCTATTACATTTAACTTTTTAAGAGACTACTCTTATTTATGTTTACTGATCCAAGAAAAAGAATCCAAATGAATCTGCTAATAATTCTTCATCCTCATTTCAACATAGTTCTGTTTGAAATAAGAGCACATCCATAAATTTATCTTCACTGCTGATGATTACATAATATACGTTCAATCTAAGTGAGTTATTTGAGAGGTTATTGCATTGGTTTTCAGAGCGTTTTTATGATTTTTGACTCTATAGTAGTTTCAGAAGAATAGACTTTTATTCAGTTCCAATTTGTCAGCTATAAAATAATCTATAAAGAAATAAGACTTGTAATGACTTTAGTTTCTGAGTGGATCAGTCCTCAGGCTAAACTATGAACAGTCCTAAATCTTTTTGGAAATTTAAATGATAGCAGGATCATAGTATTTCAGACGTTTGACAAAGGTCTTAAAATTCTTTCTTTTTACTCATTTCTCCTGATTTTTTTTCTCTAATGTTGAGGACCTTAAGGTTGACAATCTACAGTTGTTGAAATAAGCAGAACAAAAAAGGTCACTTTCCTCATGTATAAGAGCTGGTATCAGATGTTACCTTGTGAAAAAGCCATCTTTGATGCGGAGAATCAGGTAGGAAGCCACTACTTTTATTTCTAAAAATTTTGATATTTTAGATGAAATCTTGATGGTTTTCTTGTGAAAGGGGTAGAAATGGACACTTTTAGTGTAAATAGTTATGTTTAGTTTCTAGGAGCCTGATATTATCATTTCAAGGCTGGGACTCAAAAACATCCAGCACTGGGCATCTCACTGTCAGAGTGCTGCAGACAGATCACCCTCCATTCATGCTCCTACCACCCTCAATTTTGTTTACTTGTTTTCAAGCCTGCATTCCTATGGAACTAAAATATACCTTGGAGATTTTGAGAGAAGTCAGTAAAACCTATGTGGTTATCAATGTCACGCCCACCCCTGTGTGCTACTGTATATCTTAGGGGAAGAGTAGAGGGCAGAGGAATTGAACTATTAATATTATTTTTAAACCCATAATTTGCAAATAATCCTATGTTTTAGTAAATTTCCAAAAAAAATGTTAAGTACTTAGAAGTAGTCTAGGAAGGAAAAGGCACAGGTAAAAGATAATTACTTCAAAGAAAATTTTACGGTGCGTGAAGAAAGCTCACTATCAATAGTTTGGGAAAAGAGGCTAGTGGCTTGATAATGGTGCTTATCCAGGTACACTACGACTATCCATATGCCTTAGTACTATCTCTCAGGAACTTTCTTTTCAGGAAATAAAATTTTCCTGGACTAGATTTTAAATTAAAAAAAAATCAATAATGACATCATTTTTCACAAACACAAGAAGAAAACAATAGGGAAGCATAGGAATAATCCCTATAGCAGATTGGAGTTTCTCACTATGGTAGGCAGTAGTTTATTTTCTCCCAAAAGAACAAATCATCATATTATTCTACAGAGGGTACATTGATCCAAGGAATCTTCCAGACCCACAAATGGATAGGGAGAGTTGGGAAACTCTTGAAATAATATGCCACATGGAAGATGTGTTTGTCTAAGTGAATTATTCTGAGGAGAGGGTCACAGTTTTATCTAAATCTCAAAAGGTGACATTACCCAAAAGTGTGGACATCACTGGTTTGCAGAGTTTTAAGAACCTTAGTGTTACCATCAGTGTATTACATGTGATTTATTTAATCTACATTTCCCAGAGGGACTGAAAACTCTACTCCCATAAAAATTAACAAACTTTTCACTCAGTCCAGTAAGTTTCTTAAAAACAAAAACATATGGTATTTGTCATGTATTTGTTAGGAACAAGTGTTCTTGACCTTTTTCTCACACTTGGTCCAAATGAAGAGAAAAGTCACTAAACTCAGAAGCTTTCCAATAAGTTGATGGTAATTCACAAGTGACTTCACTGGGTTTTTTTGTTTGTTTGTTTGTTTTTTATTAATACCATTGAGCTTACACAAAAGTGACACTGAGAATGAAGACTTACTGTCTTTTTTTTACTTCGGGGCACAAATATGATTCTCTAATTTTACAATGTCACTCTTCTCAGAAATGGACCTTCTGGCCTATTTAAACCTTATTTTGAGACTAATAAAGAACAGCTGAAAATCTTCATCTTTAGAAAACATGGAGGATAAAAACAGAAATGAATCACATAACATTGTCATTATGGGCATATTAACTCTCTATAAGAGGGAAATATGGGTCCTTTGGACTATGTCAAATGCTCCAGCAGACTGCCCAAACAGCAGATGTTTGTGAATTTAACTTGTCATCTTTAAAGACAGTATCTAATTGTTTTCCTTCATTTGGACAACAAATAGCTTTTAGCAAGGAAGGTCAATGTTATTTAAATTCCTTCTATCAACAAAATGCTGATATTTTTATTTCATTTTAGAGGAAGATCAATTACCATTGGTCTTGGTAGCCACATATCTATGTTAAAAGAAGTTAAAAGAAGAACTATGTTAAAAGACTATGTTAGACTACTATTTAAGACTACTTTTAACTATCTTAAAAGAAGAACTATTGATTTTCTCTTACCTGAACATCTAATTACTCAAATGATACTATCAACAAAAACATGAGATGGAGAACCACAAACTCCAAATTTGCCCTTTTGGTGGTGATATAGTTTTGAATGCCTCTATACAAAATAGAGTCTCTAAGCTGACTTTTTTTCAATAATAATTTTGAATATTTCCTTTCATATATATATACATTCTGCTAGTCAACTCTTGGTTATTTAGGTTTTTATTTTCCATGCAGTTTGTTGTTCTCAGCAATTCAAACATTCTGCCAGTCTTTAGAAAATAAACAAAATAGAATGAAACAAAAATCTGTAGAAGTTTCTATATTACTCTAATTGCGGATGAGGAACAAATTTGAAAAGTAGTCTAGAGTGAAAATTTTACAATATCGATTACAATATCATTAACAATCTTGTTCCTTCCAAGAAACACGTACATGGGTTTTTCATTCTCTGGCCAAGGTTCTAAGTGTTTTGCACACTTCAGCTCAATTACTCTTCATAATAACCTCTTGAGATGGATGCAATGATTATCCATTACAGATAAGTAAAAAAAGATTTTCAAACCTGAAGTAATGTATTCAAGGTCACAAAGGTTGTAAATCATACTGCCAGGATTTGAAATCAGGCAGTGTATCTCAAAAGTTCTGAGCTTTTAACCCAAAAATTTTGTTTACCTCCTATTTAGCTCTATTATCATTCTCTATCTTAATATTTATTTTTCACTAAATTAAGGTAATTTATTTAGCTTTCTTTGGATTGTATTTATGTGTCTTTTTTCATCACTGAATAGTCAACATTTCTTTGTTCTTATGTTTTAGATATACCTTTTAAAAATAGCATGTTGCTGGATATTTTTAAACAAATCTGATCATTTATGTATTGTAATTGGTAAATTGAATTATTAACAATTATGATGACTACTGGTATACTTAGATTTATCTTTATCTTACTTTGAGCTTTATGTATGTCTTGCTTTTCATAGCCTTGTTTTCTTTGTTATTTCTTGCTTTGTTTTTTTCTCTTTCTTTTTTTGTTATTTCTTGACTCTAGTTTGCTTTTTATATTTTATCTTTTTGAAAAGCATGACTATATATTGTGATTTTAATTTTTTATATAAATAATATTATCATTTCCTTTGCACTCTACTCTTCCTACATCTAAGTTGCATTCTTTGTTTCTTTCTGAAATATATCATTCAGAAGTTCTGTTTGTGTTGGTCCGTTGGTGGTAAACACTCTCAGTTTTATCATTCCATTATCTTGTCACTTTTGTTGTTTTTGAAAAGTATACTAACAATTTATTTTAAGAAACTAAAAAGATATACATTAACATGCATGAAAAGTTTTGAACAGCATATGACAATATATAATTGTAAGAGGCTGTTCAAAATCAATGTCTCAGATGAATGATATATCATCACCCACTTTTCCTAAATTAGTTCACCAGTTTACTTACATAAGAGAAATGGTTATAAATAACAATAATAATATGTAAAAATAAAAGTAAGTATAATAATTGGGTGTTTATTCTTCCAGGCCCTCTTGTAAGGCCTTTTCAGACATCAGTTAATCATCACTGTGATGTGTCTAGGTGTAATTTTTTTTCTTAATTCTGCTTTAGTTGTGAAGTCCCTCTTTAACTTGTGGGTTCTTGTTTTTAATTTATTTTGCAAAGTCCCTGCCATTCTCTTTCAAATATTTTTTTCTGTCACACTTTTTAAGCTCCACTAACACATATGTTGAACCTTTTTATATATTCCTTGCTTTTTTTAAAATAAATTTTTCTACCTTTTAGGCTTTCTGAATCCCAGTCTGTGAATTTCTTCTGATAAATCTTTGAGTTTACTAATTTTCTCTTCAGCTGTGTACAGTCTCCTATTAAAAACATCTACTGAGTTATCAAGTTCAATGATTGCATTTGAAAGCTCCAAATGCCTGTTTTAGTTTTGTTTTTATGATCTATTTCTTCTCTTGGTTTTAAATTGTATGAAGTTGTATCCTGATTTTATTGGGAATTTTATTGAACTGTAGATTGGTCTATGAGGAAATTATAAGATGCAAATCTGAATATTTTCTTCCATAGGGGATTTACTATTACTTCTGGCAAGCAGTTAGGATAGGTGCAGATTAATTTAATACTAATGAGGGCTGATCCAGAGCAGGACTTCTGAATTTTTAAGAGCTGATCTACTTCTGAATCACTCCAATTAGTTGCATATCACCCTTTCAGGGGTCCCTGCTGAGCTTGTGGTATTAAAATGTTCCCTTATCTTTCATGATCTCTGAAATCCAAGTTTTGGCCTCATAACTCCTTAGGACTTTTGAAAGCTCTGCCAGATTTTCAACCTTTCAGAAGCCTCATCAAAAATCAAAATATCTGAAGAGGAAAAGCAACACAGAATGTAGGGCTCACATTACCAAACATAGCTCCAGAATCTTGTCCTCACAACCCACAGATCCGCAGGTATTCACTAATTTGTTAGCTCTCTGATGCTTTCAAACACACACACACACACACACACACACACATGCATGCATGCACACACACCTCTGCATTTTGGTCTATGTTCTTAATACATGATTTAATGCCTGACTGTGCCTAACATAGGACAGTTAACACACTGTGAGGAGAGACATATTTTTGAAAGAACTTACTATGTTTCAGGCACTCTTTTAAGTACCTATATATATTATGATACTAGTTAGTAAAATCCCTAAGAAATTACATTTTACAAATGAGTATAGAGACATCAAACAACTTGTGAAAATTTGCATATCTGTAAATGGTAAAGCCAAGATTAAAAGCCAAGTTTGTATGAAAGAAAACATTATTATTTTATTGTCTTCTTTATACCAATGCTCTCTGTTCTTTCTGTTTTCTTTTTCATTTCTTCCCCTCATTCTCACTCAATCTCTCCCTTCCTCTTTCTCCACCCCTTCCTTTTTTCTCTTTCTTAAAAATAATCTAAGGATAAAACATGATCTAACATTTTCAGCCTAGATTCTGACTAGCTAGAGTATCAACACAGGTGAGGCTATACATTATGACGACACTGGTTGTTTGATAAATTAGTATAAGGGGAGGCTAACTCTGCTACACATCATCTTTACACCATCTCAATTGTTCTCCAGTAAGATCTCTTAATGATACATGTCTATTTTCTTTCTTATATTCTGGTGTCCCAATTTGCCACAAATCTCTCTTCCACTTCTCATGATCCTCTTTTCTCCTACCTTAGACACTAAAATTTTATCTTTTATTGGGAACTGTATCCACTTCCTAAATGTATCTGTAATTGCAATTTTGCCAGACTTCAATCCATTCTCCAAACTGCAGCCAGACTGATCTAAAAAGTAAAATTTTTCATGATATATATGCCAAAAACCTTCAGTGGCCTTATATATCCCTCAGGGCAATCCTCAGCAGGGAACAGAAAGCACTTTGTGGTCTAGCCCCTCTCACTTGTTAGCCTCTCTGCACGTTTTCCACAGTTCTTTAACATGTCATGTTCTCTTCATTATATTTTTTAATTTTCACATATTGTTTTCTCTCTTTGTAATTGGAATGTCTTTATTCCTCCCTGTTTTATCTTTGATAACTCCTCCATTTTTAGTATCAACTTAGTCATGATTTCCTCCAAGAAGGTTTTTCTAATTACTAATGACAAAATTTTTACATGCTTCCATATATCTCTGTGCAGTCTGTATTATCAGCTCACGGATCATATTGTCCTGTAGTTTCCTATTCACTCATTTGTGAACTAATTCCATTGTACCTCACAATCAACTTAGATAGAGCCCTCATTAAATGTTTATTTAATAAATGACTGAATAAATGAATGATAAGAAAATAAAGTTGCAACAAAATGCAAGAAAAACTAATACATATTTATATGCAATATTTATATACATATTTATATCTATATTTATATAATACTAATTCATATGCAAGAAAAACTAATACTTGCACACACACATATATACTAATAAAATAATTGGAAGACTACATAGCACAATATTTATAATAGTTATAATAAAAATGTATTTATAATTTGCCAGTATAATTCAATCAATCACGTAAAAGAGATTATAAGTGTTACTCCTAATTTTATCACAACTGGATAGACTCATAGCATCTGAAATTTCAGCTGCTTTTGCATATCACGTTCTTGAGTGATATTTTGATACCAGAATTTAAGCCTTAATTTGATTATGGAATCAAATTATGCTCAACAATTGTGTATTAAATTCCTGTCATGTTGTTATCACTTAACTGGGTGCTATGATAGAAAGGAAAAATTTTACAACTGTTTTTGTTACTTACAAACTTTTAAAGAGAAAAAACATTAATATATATACATAAGACTTGAAATTTTTTGATCAGGTAATCAGGAACTGTATATATACTTGTTTGTAAAATATTCAAAGTTGAGGGGATGGGGTAACTGGTTGATGGGTATTAAGGAGGGCTTGTGTTGTGATGAGCACTTGGTGTTATACACAACTAATGAATCGTTGAACACTACATCAAAAACTAATGATGTACTATATGTTGCCTAACAACATAATAATAAAAAATATTCAAGGTTGGACTTTATATATTTTAATGCCTCTTGCACGCTACTCCTCTTGCATCAGTCCCTTCTGTTTTACTATACTTATTTTTGAGGCATAAATCCAACACTTAAAAAGAACTGAAAAACCTTTAAGGGTTAAACTATGTTTGCCTGAATGTCTCCATCAAGAGCATCACCAAGTGGCCACACACTTAGGCTTGAATACCTACAGTGATGCTAACTGCAGGTTTCACAAGCTCTTACCACTCTGCACTTTCTCCTGTGGTTTCCAATCACATCAAGACCAAGTCCAATCCCTCTTCCCCTACTGACTAGTGAATATCTGAAGATAAATACTTTGTTACTTCTGAATCTTCTTTTTATTGCTATTTAAAAATCCTTAATCTGGGGCATCTGAGCGGCTCAGTGGGTTGAGCATCTGCCTTCAGCTCAGGTCATGATCCTGGACACCTGGGATTGAGCCCCGAGTGGGGCTTTCCAGCTTGGTGGGTAGTCTGTTTCTCTTTCTGCCCCTCCTCCTGTGCATCCTCTCTCTTGCTCTCAAATAAATAGAATCTTTAAAAAGAAATAAATAAAAAATTAAAATCCCTAATCTAATCTGTACAGGGATTAACCAGTTTGTGGGTTGGCTTTATATAAAAGCCATATAAAAGTGTATATATCTCCAAAATAAAATTTTCCCTTAGATTTTGGCCTGTTTTTATTTTCCACTTATCAAAATATTTTATTGGTCCCTAATTATTATATATTTATATTATATATTAATATTATATATTGCATATTGTATTATACAAATTATATATATATATTTTAAAGATTTTATTTATTTATTTGAGAGAGAGAGAATGAGAGATAGAGAGCACGAGACGGAAGAGGGTCAGAGGGAGAAGCAGACTCCCTGCTGAGCAGGGAGCCCTATGTGGAACTCGATCCCGGGACTCCAGGATCATGACCTGAGCCGAAGGCAGTCGCTTAACTAACTGAGCCACCCAGGTGCCCCAAATTATATATTGTTAATTAATATATATTACATTCACCTAATACTTGACAATGATTTTCTTAAATAGGTACTGTAATTATTCCTGTAGTACAGATGAAGAAACTGAGGTACCAAGAAGTGAAATGACTTCCCTAAGGTCACACAGAGTGTAATAATGGATTTGAAATTTGAGACCAAAAAGTTTGTTTCTGGAGTCCCTCTATATGAAATAGTGTCATTCAGAATACAATCACAATACAGTGACAGTGTGCAGCTTGTTATTTTCTCTCTGTGATGGTCACAGTATATCAAGGGATTTGTGCCTATACAGCCACAAAGCTAGGGTGAACATTATCAAGTTTATTCTGGCAAGCTCTACTAAACAACACACTACTGTCACCTAGCATCTACTTTTTAAAAAATTGTAATTCAATTAAACTACATCTTACCTAATTTTTGTATTTTTCAAGAAATTACTAAATCACTCAGTGATATATTTTATACTTAAATATAAAAATACATTTTCTATTTTGAAATATAACTATATTTTATAAACTATAACTATAACTAAAATATAACTTTAACCTAAACATAACAAAATGTTTTAAAGCATAACTATTTTAATTTTAAAAATCTGTATTTAAATATGAAACATTTAAATAAATACACTAAGAAAAGGTGAAGACAGTATTTTTTAATGAAGTATTACAATTTTGGGAATATTGCTTGTTAAGTCTATTAATTTAGTGAGTTAGCCTACAGAGACAAAATAATATATTTCCTACTTATGTTAAAATGTGGTATTTGTTTTGAAGTTTGAAAGAAATGAGAGAGGCATTTGGGAAAATTTGTCATGCTATCTAACAGTGAAAATTGGAATTTTTTTCCATTAT
Organism: Eumetopias jubatus; assembly: GCF_037043125.1. Lineage (NCBI taxonomy): Eukaryota > Metazoa > Chordata > Mammalia > Carnivora > Otariidae > Eumetopias > Eumetopias jubatus. Next base: position 168,882 of record NW_028274954.1, read on the forward strand.
TGTGATTTAAAATAAATATAATGGTTTTCTTCCTTAATATCCAGTGGAAGAAGTTCAGAAACTGAACTAGAGATAATTATGTCCTTGGCAGGGGTAGAGTGACACCATGTGGAGTAAAACAAAACACAGCTACTCCATAAGGTTGACACTGGCTCTCCCCAGAGCACAACTTGAAAAGAGAGGAAACCATAATAAAAAATAAATAAATAAAAAATAAAATAAAATAAAAATAGAACTACCCTAAAAAATAAAAGAGAGGAAACCAAAGATTGACTTTTCAAGTAAGTCATCTAATTTTCCTAAATTCTTCTTAAAATTCTTCATTAAGAATATGAATATGTTCAAGGCAGCTAACAGCAAAGAAACCTTATGCAGTTAGAGTAGAATATGTAGCATTTTATAAGAAATATCTTATACTCTAAATAGAGAATAAAATTTATGGTAAGATATTATGATTCATATACATCTGAGTAAATATATATATTTAATATATATATAATCTATTTTTTAATTTAAATTCAATTAGTCAACATATAGTACATTAGTTTCAGATGTAGTGTTCAATGATTCATCAGTAGTGTATAACACCCAGTGCTCATCACATCACATGCCCTCCTTAATGCCCATCACCCAGTTACCCCATCCCCCTACCCACCTCCCCTTCTGCAACCCTGTTTGTTTCCCAGAGTCAAGAGTCTCTCATGGTTTGTCTCCCTCCCTGATTTCTTCTCATTCAGTTTTCCCTCCCTTCCCCTATGATCCTCTGCACTATTTCTTATATTCCATATATGAGTGAAACCATATGATAATTATCTTTCTCTGATTGACTTATTTCACTTAGCATAATACCCTCCAGTTCCATCCACATCGATGTAAATAGTAAGTATTCATCTTTTCTGATGGCTGAGTCATATTCCATTGTTATATATAGAATCTTTTATTTAACACACATACACACACATATTTTATCCATACTTGTATCTAGAAATTTCAGTGATCTAAGAACATTTACAATAAAAGTCACAGCTTAAATAATTACTGAATATACTTTATTCTCAAATACTTTTTAGAAAAATTCAGAACAATACATTTTATATTGAGTCCACTAACTTGAATGAATTGCTCCCACAAGGAGAAGCCAGGAAATCACTGGCTAATGTGTACATTTGAGATGGCATTTGGAGAAAACAATTTGATTAAAACTTTTTTTGAAGAAACTTGTATGTAGCAATGGGATTTACATATATTGCTAATATTTTTCCATTTGTTCATTTACTCAACAAATATTGATAGAACATATATTACATTGTAGGTACTGTGAGAAGTGTTAAACACCTCTGTAAAGTAGAAATCTTTGTCCATGACTTACTGGCAGTATAATGAAAAGTCAGAAAAATAAATTGAGAAATGTTTAAAACTAGCATCCAATACCATTTTAGCATTTATGGAAAAGATCATAATATGTTTATAGACCTAATAATAGGATAAATAATATGATTTTCTCTTCCTAAAATATCCAAAAACATGTTTAAAACATGAATTATGTTATACCATTCGCTGGCTTTAGATGTTCCCATCACATTTATATCAACTGGAATCCCCAGTCTGGTCTACACTAGCTTCCCTCACTCCTCTCCTGCTTTTCCACATTCATCTCACTGTTTTCTCCCCAATCTCATAGGCCTTTGCTCTGTTGTTGGACACACTGAGTCCATGTCTGGTAGCAGGCCTTTGTACCAACTGTTACCTGAAATATTCTTCCCTGCTTTCTGCACATAAGGTGCTTATCTTTTTAAGACTAAATGTGACTTGATTCTTATCTCCTCACAAAGGACATTTTTTGACTCTCCAATTTAATGCTCTCACCCCCCCACACACACACATTCTATATCACTTTACTTCATTATAATTATTCCTTTGGCACTTATCAGTAGGTGTTATTTTCATATTTATTTGTGTTTGTTTTTTAATGTGGCTTCCCCAGCAAGAATGTAAGATCTCAGTGAGAGCTTATTTGTAGTTAGCTGTATCTCTGTCATTTAGAATGAAGTTTGTCCACCCAAAGGTGCTCAACAAGTATTAATTGAATGAATACTGTTTTAATCCTTATTTATTTATTTATTTATTTATTTATTTATTTATTTATTATGCATGGCCTCTCTCAAAGGAGAGAGTTTGAGGCACTTTTTATTCTGTTTTCCCCTTCCTTCCTTCCTTTCTCCCTCCCTTCTTTATCTTTCCTTCCATTCTTCCTTCCATATCTTTCCTTCCCTCCCTCCCTTTCTCCTTCCAGACCCCTCTCTCTTTTCTTCCTTTCCCTCTTTCCTTCCTTCCTTCCCTCCTTCCTTCCTTTCTGTTTATCTGTCTTTCTTTCTTTCTTTTACAGAAATATGAAGATTTTCGAGCTTAGCATTTAAGTAAAAATGACAACTTGATGCCAAATGAATGTCTTTATGTGGATTCAATTTCTAAAAGAAGTATTGGAAGTTAGTCTTCAAACACTATGATCAATCTCTGGGATAAGTATCAAAGTTAGTATAGATAGTTATAGATAGATACAGTTATAGATAGAAAGATAGATATAGATCGATTAGATAGATTAGTTAGATAGATGATAGATAGATATAGATAAATATATAGATATATAGATCAATAAGGCTTGTACAATTATATTTGTTCTAGGATTTCAGGAACAAGAGATGTTTGATTTAGAACAGTGCAATACATGTTAAGTATGTTAGATTGTTAAAAAGATTTTCAGATTTTTAATAAAGAAAGAGGGTTAGATTTATTGTGTAAACAATGAGTAGTACTTATGGCACATTTTAGAGAAATACAAGAAAAAATAAAGTTTACTAATGAAAAAGACATGTGTGAAATTGAAACTTTCTGTCTCACTAAGGCAGCTATAATTAATTGGTAGTAGCTACCTTGAGTACTATGTCTCTATGGACTTGAGTCATGTGCAGGCTTATAGGTAGTTCTTTGAATAACAATGTGCTTGTAAGCAGCTTCCTAAATTAAATTATCTTAGTTGGAATATCTAGAATAATTTTCATTTTACTTAAAGTACTTTGTCTGATAAGAGCACCTAAAGGATTTTGTCTGATACTAGCACTTTCCCAGGTGTTCTGTTTATACAATGCAGTAATTAAAAACACAGTTACCGAAAAAGCATTCAAGTACACTATAGTTGGAAACTCTTTTGGATTATCTGTGAAATTACCTACTTTTTTTCTACTTAAAATGGCACTGGTTCTACTGGAGATGTTCAGTTGCACAAAGTGGATGTATACATCCAAGTTTTGAGTTGCTATGAAGACAGATTGTTCAGATCTTCTAGACTTATCCTTGGAGATAGAAAAACAAAGATTACAACATAATTATGAATATGCATTATGTTTTATATTCCTATAGAAATATAATGAGATATGTATTAGGCCAACATGCCACTTCAGCTTGACCCCAATGATTAATTTCTGCCTTTGTGCTTGATAGAGACATTTGTAGGTAAAATTACTTACACAAATGTTGATAGGTGAACAAAAATATTCTGAAGTGAGTTGCTTCAAAGTAGTTGTAAAATTAGACTGAATAAGTAAGTAGTCCATACATTTGAAACTAACTCAGACGCATTATTTGAAAGACAAGCTTACATTTATTTACAGGTCATGGTGGTGGAGGTAATGATTGCTAAATTCAAGCTGCATGAGTGTTATATCAACAGGTATGTGAAAACTACCTCCTAAATCTACACTGAAATTTACATTCAAGAAAATATTTACAAATTTCCTTTATTTTTTTAAGTTTTTATTTTATTTTATTTCATATGCTTTTTTATTTCAATTCAAGTTACTTAACATACAATGTATTATTAGGTTCAGGGTAGAGTTTAGTGATTCATCAGTTGCATATAACACCCAGTGCTCATCACATTAAGTGCCCTCCAAGTGACACACTGGGCCAGATGGACTTAACAGATACGTTCAGAACATTTTATCCTAAATCAGCAGAATACACATTCTTTTCAAGTGCCCATGGAACATTCTTCAGAACAGGTCACATACTGGGTCACAAATCAGGACTCAACAAGTACAAAAAGATTGAGATCATACCATACGTATCTCAGACCACAATGCTATGAAACTTGAAGTCAAACACAAGAAAAATTTGGGGAAGACCACAAATACATGGAGGTTAAAGAGCATCCTACTAGAGAATGGATGAGTCAACCAGGAAATTAAAGAATTAAAATAATACATGGAAGCAAATGAAAATGAAAACATGACAGTTCAAAACCTTTGGGATGCAGCAAAAGCAGTCCTAAGAGGAAAGTCTATAGCAATACAGGTCTTCTTCAAAAAACAAGAAAAGTCTCAAATACACAACCTAACCTTATACCTAAAGGAGTTGGGAAAAGAACAGCCAATAAAGCCGAAATCTAGCAGCAGAAGGGAAATAATAAAGATTAGAGCAGAAATCAATAATATATAAATTAAAAAAACAGAAAAGTTTTATTTTAATTCCACTTAGTTAAGAGTGTTATATTAATCTCAGGTGTACAATATAGTGATTCAACACTTCCATACATCACCAGGTGCTCATCATAAATGTACTCCTTAATTCCAATCATCTAATTAACCTATTCCCCTGCCCATCTCCCCTTTGGCAAACATCATTTGTTCTCTGTAATTAAGAGTCTGTTTCTTGATTTATCTCTCTATCTCTTTTCCCCTTTGTTCATTCATTTTGTTTCTTAAATTTCACATATGAGTGAAATCATATAGTATTTTTCATTGACTGACTTATTTTACTTAGCATTATACTCTCTAGCTCCATCCATGTCTTTGGAAATGGCAAGATTTCATTCTTTTTTATGGCTGAATAATATTCCATATATGTATAATTAAGGAATTATATATATATGTATATATGTATATTTATGGATGTATAATTATGTATAATCATGTAATTATGTATATATGTATGTATAAATTATGTATATATGTATGTATATATGTATAGATTATACATAATTTATGTATAAATTTATTATGCATACATAATTCATACATAAATTATGTATATATACATAATTCCATAATTATAGATACATATACATATATAATGGAATAAAAATATTCCATCAATGGATAATATGTATATACGCCAATTTTTTTCATCTATTTATTTATCAGTGGACACTTGGACTGCTTCTATAATTTGGCTATTGTAAACGGTGCTGCAATAAAAAGGGGTGCATGTATTTCTTTGAAATAGTGTGATTGCTAGATCAGGGAGAAGTTCTATTTTTAAACTTTTGAGGAAATTCCTTACTGTTTTCCACAATGGCTGCACCATTTGCATTCCCACCAACAGTGCAAGAAGATTCTGCATTCTCCACATTCTCACCAATACCTGTTCCTTGTATTAATTTTACCCATTCTGACAGGTGTTAGGTGATACCTCATTTTAGTTTTTAATTGCATTTCCCTGATAATGGTGATGTTGAGCATCTTTTCATGTTGGTGACATGGATGTCTACCTTGGAGAAATGTCTGTGTCTTCTGCCCATTTTAAATTGGATTACTTGGATTTAGGGTGTTGAGTTTGATAAGTTCTTTATATATTTTGGATAACAACCCTTTATCAGATGTGTCATTTGCAAATATATACTCCCATTCTGTTTTATTGGTTATTTCCTTCACTGTGCAGAAATTTTTATTTTGATGTACTCTCAATATTTTATTTTTAATTTCTTTTCCCTTGCCTCAGGTAAACTTTCTAGAAAAAAAGTTGCTATGGCTAATGTCAAAGTAGTTACTACCTATGATCTCTTCTAGCATTTTTATGGTTTCAGGTCTCACAATTATTATTTAACCCCTTTTTTAAAAAAAAGTATTTATTTTTTCACCTTCAAATGGGAATGATTTTTTTCAAATACTTATTTAAATTTAAATTCTAGTTAGTTAACACACAGTACACTATTGATTTCAGGAGTAGAATTAAGTGATTTATCACTTGCATACAACACCCAGTGTTGTATGTTGCTCATCAAAACAAGTGCCCTCTAATACCCATCACCCATTTAGCCCATCCCTCACCCACATCCCTCTATAAACCTTCAGTATATTCTCTGCATTAAGAGTCTTTCACGGTTAGTTTCTCAATCTCTTTTTTCCTTTTTTTCCTCCTCCCCCCATATGTCTGCCTGTTTTGTTTCTTAAAAATCACACATGAGTGAAATCATATGGTATTTGTCTTCTTCTGACTGACTTTTTTTTTTTTAGTTTTTGATATAGTGTTCCATGATTCATTGTTTGGATATAACATCCATTGCTCCATGCAGAACGTGCCCTCTTTAATACCCACCACCAGGCTAACCCATTCCCCCAACCACCTACCCTCTAAAACCCTCAGTATGTTTTTCAGAGTCCGTAGTCTCTCATGGTTCATCTCCCCCTCCGATTTCCCCCCTTCATTCTTCCCTTCCTGTTATCTTCTTATTATTTTTATTAACATATAATGTATTATTTGTTTCACAGGTACAGGTCTATGATTCAACAGTCTTACACAATTCACAGTGCTCATCATAGCACATACCCTCCCCAATGTCTATCACCCAGCCACACCAACCCTCCCACCCCCCACCACTCCAGCAAACCTCAGTTGTTTCCTGAGATTAAGAATTCCGCCTATCAGTGAGGTCATATGATACAAGTCTTTCTCTGATTGATTTATTTCCTCAGCATAATACCCTCCAGTTCCATCCACATCATTGCAAATGGCAAGATTTCATTCCTTTTGATGGCTGCATAGTATTCCATTGTATATATATATACACCACTTCTTCTTTATCAATTCATCTGCCAATGGACATCTTGGCTCTTTCCACAGCTTGGCACTTATGGACATTGCTGCTATAAACATCGGGGTGCACGTACCCCTTCGGATCCCTACATTTTTATCTTTGGGGTAAATACCCAGTAGTGCAATTACTGGGTCGTATGGTAGCTCTATTTTCAACTTTTTGAGGAACCTCCATACTGTTTTCCAGAGTGGCTGCACCAGCTTGCATTCCCACCAACAGTGTAGGAGAGTTCCCCTTTCTCCGCAACCCTGCCAACATCTGTTCTTTCCCGATTTGTTAATTTTAGCCATTCTGACTGGTGTGAGGTGATATCTCACTGAGGTTTTGATTTGGATTTCCCTGAGGCTGAGCAATGTTGAGTACTTTTTCATGTGTCTGTTGGCCATTTGGATGTTTTCTTTGGAAAAATGTCTGTTCATGTCTTCTGCCCATTTCTTGATTGAATCATTTGTTTTTTGGGTGTTGAGTTTGATAAGTTCTTTATAGATTTTGGATACTAGCCCTTTATCTGATATGTCATTTGCTAATATCTTCCTATCTGTGGGTTGTCTTTTGGTTTTGTTGACTGTTTCTTTTGCTGTGCAAAAGTTTTTTATCTTGATGAAGTCCCAATAGTTCATTTTTGCCCTTGCTTCCCTTGCCTTTGGTGATGTTTCTAGAAAGGAAGTTGCTGCTACTGAGGTTGAAGAGGTTGCTGCCTCTTTAGGATTTTGATGGACTCCTGTCTCACATTGAGGTCTTTCAACCATTTTGTCTATTTTTGTGTGTGGTATAAGGAAATGGTCCAGTTTCATTCTTCTGCGTGTGACTGTCCAATTTTCCCAACACCATTTGTGAAGAGACCGTCTATTTTCCATTGGACATTATTTCCTGCTTTGTTGAAGATTAATTGACCATAGAGTTGAGGGTCCATTTCTGGGCTCTCTATGCGTCTATTTTTGTACCAGTACCATACTGTCTTGATGATGACAGCTTTGTAATAGAGCTTGAAGTACGGAATTGTGATGCCATCAGATTTGCCTTTTCACTTTCAACATTCCTCTGGCGATTCAGGGTCATTTCTGGTTCCATACAAATTTTAGGATTATTTGTTCCATTTCTTTGAAAAAAATGGGTGGTATTTTGATAAGGATTGATTTGAATGTGTAGATTGTTCTAGGTAGCATTAACATCTTCACGATATTTGTTTTCCTATCCATAAGTATGGAAGGTTTTTCCATTTCTTTGTGTCTTCCTCAATTTCTTCCATGAGTATTTTATAGTTTTCTGGGTATAGATTCTTTGACTCTTTGGTTAGATTTATTTCTAGGTATCTTATGGTTTGGGGTGCATCTGTAAGTGGGATAGACTCATTAATTTCTCTTTCTTCTGTCTTGTTGTTGGGGTATAGGAATGTCACCGATTTCTGTGCATTGATTTTATATGCTGCCACTTTACTGAATTCCTGTATGAGTTCTAGCAGTTTTGGGGTGGAGTCTTTTGGATTTTCCACATAAAGTATCATATCATCTGCAAAGAGTGAGAGTTTGACTTCTTCTTTGCTGATTTGGATGCATTTTATTTCTTTCTGTTCCCTGATTGCTGTGGCTAGGACTTCTAGTACTATGTTGAATAACAGTGGTGATAGTGGACATCCCTGCTGTGTTCCTGACATTAGGGGGAAAGCTCTCAGTTTTTCCCCATTGAGAATGATATTCACTGTGGGTTTTTCATAGATGGCTTTTATGATCTTGAGGTATGAACCCTCTATCCCTATACTCTGAAGAGTTCTGACCAAGAAAGGATGCTGTACTTTGTCAAATGCTTTTTCTGCATGAATTGAGAGGATCATATGATTCTTGTTCTTTCTTTATTAATGTATTGTATCACATTGATTGATTTGCGGATGTTGAACCAAACTTGCAGCCCAGGGATAAAAGTCCAGGACAAGATGGCTGCCAGGGGAATTCTACCAGATATTTAAAGAAGAGTTAATACCTATTCTTCCCAAATGGTTCAAAAAAAAAAAAGAAATGGAAGGAAAACTTCCAAACTCCCTCTACAAGGCCAGCATTACCTTGATTTCAAAACCAGACAAAGACTCCGCTGAAAAGGAGAATTACAGGCTGATGATATAAACATTCTCAACAAGATACTAGCAAATTGAGTCCAATAGTACATTAAAAGAATTATTACCATGATGAAGTAGGATTTTTTCCTGGGCTGCAGGATAGTTTAATATTTACAAATTAATTAATGTGATATGCCACATTAATAAAAGAAAGGATAGGAACCATATGATCCGTCAATAGATGCAGAAAAAGCACTTGACAAAATACAACACCCATTCTTGATAAAAACCCTCAAAAAGGAAGGGATACACGAAATTATACCCAACATTATTAAGGCCATATATGAAAGACCCACAGCTGATATCATGTTCAATGGGGAAAAACTGAGAATTTTTCCTCTGTAGTCAAGAACAAGGCAGAATGTCTATTCTCACCATAACTATTTAACATAGCGCTGGAAGCCTTAGCCTTGGCAATCAGACAACAAAAAGAAATAAAAGGCATCCAAATTGTCAAGGAAGAAGTCATACTTTCAGTATTTGCAGATGACATAACACTCTATGTAGAAAACTCAAAAGACTCCACCAAATATTGGTAGGACTAATACAGAATTTTGCAAATTTTGCAAAGTCACAGGATATAAGTACTATGGAGAATTATCACAATCTTTTGGTACCAGTTGAGACCTGATTTGTGACCTAGGATGTGATCTATTCTGGAGAATGTTCCATGGGCACTAGAGAAGAATGTGTATTTTGTTGCTTTGGGATGGAATGTTCTGAATACATCTGTGAAGTCCATTTGGTCCAGTGTGTCACTTAAAGTCTCTATTTCGTTGTTGATCTTTTGCTTAGATGATCTGTCCATTTCAGTCAGGGGGGTGTTAAAGTGCCCCACTATTATGGTGTTGTTGTCAATGTGTTTCTCTGCTTTTGTTATTAATTGGCTTATATAATTGGCTAATCCTATGTTAGGGGCATAGATATTTACAATTGAAAGATCTTCTTGTTGGATAGACCCTTTAAGTATGATGTAGTGTCCTTCCTCATCTCTTATTACAGTCTTAGGTCTAAAATCTAATTTGTCTGATATAAGGATTGCCACCCCAGCTTTCTTTTGGTGTCCATTAGCATGGGAAATTGTTTTCCACCCCCTCACTTTCAATCTGGGGGTCTTTGGGTCTAAAATGAGTCTCTTGCAGACAGCGTATCGATGGGTCTTGTGTTTTTATCCAATCTGATACCCTGTGCCTTTTGATTGGGACATTTAACCCATTTACATTCAGGGTAACTATTGAAAGATATGAATTTAGTGCCATCGTGTTGCCTGTAAGGTGACTGTTACTGTATATTGTCTGTGTTCTTTTCTGGTCTATGTTAATTTTAGGCTCTTTCTATGCTTAGAAGATCCCTTTCAATATTTCTTGTAGGGGTGGTTTCGTGCTTGCAAATTCTTTTAGTTTTTGTTTGTTCTGGAAGCTTTTTATCTGTCCTTCTATTTTCAATGACAGCCTAGCTGGATATAGTATTCTTGGCTGCATATTTTTCTCGTTTAGTGCTCTGAAGATATCATGCCAGTCCTTTCTGGCCTGCCAGGTCTCTGTGGATAGGTCTGTTGCCAATCTAATGTTTCTACAATTGTAGGTTACAGATCTCTTGTCCCGAGCTACTTTCAGGATTTTCTCTTTGTCTCTGACAAAGAGTTAGTTTTACTATTAGATGTCAGGGTGTTGACCTATTTTTATTGATTTTGAGAGGGGTTCCCTGTGCCTCCTGGATTTTGATGCCTGTTTCCTTCCCCATATTAGGGAAGTTCTCTGCTGTAATTTGCTCCAATATACCTTCTGCCCTTCTCTCTCTTTCTTCCTCTTCTGGGATCCCAGTTACTCTAATGTTGTTTCATCTTATGGTATCGCTTATCTCTCGAATTCTGCCCTCAAGACCCAGTAGTTATCTCTCTTTTTCTCAGCCTCTTTATTTTCCATCATTTGGTCTTCTATATCACTAATTTTCTCTTCTGCCTCATTTATCCTAGCAGTTAGAGCCTCCATTTTTTATTGCACCTCATTAATAGCCTTTTTGATTTCGACTTGGTTAGATTTTAGTTCTTTTATTTCTCCAGAAAGGGTTTCTTTAATAACTTCCATGCTTTTTTCAAGCCCAGCTAGTATCTTTAAAATCATCCTTCTGAACTCTAGTTCCAATATCTTACTAAAGTCTCTATTGATTAGGTCCTGGCAGTCAGTACTGCTCTTGTTCTTTTTGTTGAGGTGATTTTTTCCATCTTGTCATTTTGTCCAGAGCAGAATAGGTGAATGAGAGAACAAAATGCTAACAGGGTAACAATGTCCTGAGAAAATATACACTAAACAAATCAGAGAAGACCTGAAACTGTGGGAAAAGAAAGGGAAAGAAAGAAAAAAGAAAAGGAAAAGAAAAAGAAAAAGAAAAAACAACAAACAAACAAAAACAAAACAAAACAAAGAAAACAGAATATGATCAAATATGATCAGGCTGGTGCATAGATCAGTGCCACACACTAGATTTTGGGCATATTTTTGTCAGTTAGAAGAAAGTACCTCCTAAAATTTTAAAGAAAGAAAAACTTATATATGTACAAAAATAAGGGTTAATACAATGAAGGGGTGGAATATGACTGTAATTATGAAAATTATAAAAGATTTTATAAAAGAAATTGATAAGATAAGAAGTTGGTTGAAAAAAAATGAAGAGGATTTAAAAAAAGAAAAGGGAGAGAATATGATCAGGCAGGAGACTAGAACAAAGCCATACACTAGAGATTTAGGGTATATTTTGATCTGTTGGAAGAAACTGTATCCTCAAATTTTAAAGAGAGAACAACTTATATATACCAAAAATAAGGGTAACTACTATAAAGGGATAGAATATGACTCTAAAAATGAAAAATAAAAAAATTTTTTTTCTTAAAAAGGGATTGATAAGATGTTGGTTGAAAAAGGGAAAAAGAAAAATTAAAAAAAAAGTTAAAAAATTAACTTTGAAAGACTAAAGAATCATGGTAAAAAAGCCATGAATTCTATGTGCAGTATTCCCCTAGTGCTGGAGTTCTGCCATTCTCATTGATCGGTAAACTTGGTCTTGGCTGGCTGTTCTTCCAGGTCTTCTGGGAGAGGGGCCTGTTGCCGTGGTTCCCAAATATCTTTGCTGGAGGCAGAATTGTCCTGCCCTTGCTGGTCTGGGCTAAGTAATCTGCTCAGGTTTGCTCTTGGGAGCCTTTTTCCCTTCAAGCTTTCCATACAGCTTTGGAGGACGGGAGTTAAAATGGCAACCTCCCAATCTCTGCCCCGGAGGAGTCGAGAACTCTCAGGGCCCCACTCCTTAGTGAGCCCCTAGAGAAAAGCAATCAGTCACTCCCGTCTCCCTGGTCTCCAGCCACACTCTGTGCTCACCCGGCCTGTGACCGAGCATTTTTATCTCTGGCACACAGCCCTGTGCAGAGTCTCCAAACCCAGCAGATCCCTGTGGTGCACTCCCACACTGCTCCTCCCAGGGGAGGAAGGGGAATCTCCCCAGATCTGCTGCTTGTTGGGTCCCTGCTGGAAGAGCAGTGGCCGGACTGTGCCACAGGTCATGGTTTATGGCAACCCTGAGCTGAGAGCCCACTCCTCTGCTCTGTCTCTGCAGCTGGCTTCCCTGCTCTGATACCTGGGAACTCTGCCACACTCAGGCACCCCCGGTCTTCCTCTGACCCCGAGGGTCCTGAGACCACACTGTCCCAGCGAGGGTTCCACCCCCCACTTAGCCACTGGAGCAACACCCCTCAGCGGAGCCAACTTCTAAAAGTTCCAATTTTGTGCTCCGCCACTCTATCACTTGCCAGAAGCAGCCAAGGGAGGGCCCCTCCCCCGCCATCTATCCTCCCGAATATCACCTCGGATTCACTTCTCCACATGTCCTCCCTTCCAGAAAGTGGTTGCTTTTGTGTTCAGAGAGATGTTGCTATTCTTTTCTTCGATCTCCTGTTGAGTTCGTAGGTGTTCAGAATGGTTTGATCCCTAACCAGCTGAATTCCTGGGGCAAGATGAAATCCAGGTCTCCTACTCCTCCACCATCTTGCTCCTCCCCGCTGACTGACTTTTTTCACTTAGCATAATATACGCTAGTTCTATCCATGTCATTACAAATGTCAAGATTTCATTCTTTCTGATGGCTGAATAATATTACATTTATCCATTCATCAGTTGATGGACATTTGGGCTCTTTCCATAGTTTTGGCTATTGTTGATAATGCTGCTATAAATATTGAGGTGCAGATACACCCTCAAAGTTTTGTATCCTTTTGGTAAGTACCTAGTAGTACAATTGCTGGGTCATAGGTAGTGCTATTTTTAACTTTTTGAGGAACCTCCATACTGTTTTCCAGAGTGGCTGCACCAGTTTCCATTCCCACCAGCAGTGCAAGAGAGTTCCTATTTCTGTGCATCCTCACCAACACCTGTTTTTTTCTTGTGTTGCTAATTTTAGCCATTCTAACAATTGTGAGATAATGTCTCATCGTGAAATATATTTATATTTCTCTGATGATGAGTGATGTTGAACATTTTTTCATGTGTCTGTTAGCCATCTGGAGGTCTCCTTTGAAAAAATGTCTATTCGTGTCTTCTACCCATTTCTTAGCTGGATCATTTGTTTTTGGGGGTGTGAATTTGATGAGTTCTTTATAGATTTTGGATACTAACCCTTATCAGACATGTCCTTTGCAAATATCTTGTCCCATTCCATAGGCTGCCTTTTAGTTTTGTTGATTTTTTTCCTTTACTGTACAGAAGCTTTTTATCCTGATGAAGTCCTAATAGTTCATTTTTGCTTTTGTTTCCCTTTGTGGTGACATGTCTAGTAAGAAGTTGCTATGGCTGATGTCAAAGAGGTTGCTGTCTGTGTTCTCCTCTATGATTTTGATGATTTCCTGCCTTCCATTTAGGTCTTTCATCTATTTTGAATTTCTTTTTGTGTATAGTGTAAGAAAGTGGTCCAGTTTCCTTTTGCATGTTGCTGTCCAGTTTTCTGAACACCATTTGTTGAAGAGATTATCTTTTTTCCATTGGATAGTCTTTCCTGCTTTGTTGAAGATTAGTTGACCATGTAGATGTGGGACCATTTCTGGGTTTCCTATTCTGTTCCATTGCTCTATGTGTCTGTTTTTGTGCCAGTACCATATTGTCTTGATGACTACATCTTTGTAATATAGCTTGAAGTCTGGAATTGTGATACCTCCAGCTTTGTTTTTCTTTTTCAGGATTGCTTTGGTTATTCAGGTTCTTTTTTGGTTCCATACAAATTTTAGGATTGTTTGTTCTAGCTTGGTGAAAAATGCTGGTGGTATTTTGATAAGGATTGCATGAAATATGTAGATTGCTTTGGGTAGTATAGACATTTTAGCAATGTTTGGTCTTCAAATCCATGAGCATGGAATGTTTCCATTTCTTTGTGTCTTCCTCAATTTCTTTCATAAGTTTTCTATAGTTTTCAGGGTACAGAATGTTTACAGACAAGAAAAGACAAAGCAGGAAAGAATATCCAATGAGAAAAAGGCAGTCTCTTCAACAAATGGTGTTGGGAAAACTGGACAGCATAATGCAAAAGAATAAAACTGGACCATTTTTTTTTTACACCATACACAAAGATAAACTCAAAGTGGATTAAAGACCTAAGCGGAGGAGTTAAGATTGTGGGGGATTAAGGGGACATTTGAACACAGCTAGATAAATATCAAATCATTCTGAACATCCAAAAAATCAATCTGAGGACTGAGAGAACAAAACTGCAACTCTACAACTAGAATTGTGAGAGCTTCTTTTAACAAGCAGATCATAACACACCTAAGCTCTAGACATTTCTTTTCTAGACAGAACGACAAGAGAGAGGAATTCACCCCAAAAGAAATAACAGGAAGTGCAAGTAATGGCCAGGGATTTAATCAATACAGATATAAGTAATATGTAGGAACTAGAATTTAAAACAAAAATTATAAGGATACTAGCTGGGATTGAAAAAAATCATAAAAGACACTAGAGAATCCCTTACCATAGAGACAAAAGAACTAAAATCTAATCAGGTCAAAATTAAAAATGCTAAAATCAAGATGCAAACCTGAATGGATGCCATAACAAAGAGAAAGGGGAGCACTGGAGTTGTTCAGTCAATTAAGTGGTTGACTCTTGATTTCAGGTCAAGTCATGGTCTTGGGGTCCTGGGATTGAACCCCACATGGGGCTCCCTGCTCATTGGGGCGTCTGCTTGAGGATTCTCTCTTCCTCTCTCTCTGCCCCTCCAACTGCTTGCATTCTGTCTCTCAAAAATAAACAATAAATATGAAAAAAGAGAGAGAATGGAGGAAGCAGAAGAATGAATCTGTGATAGAGAAGATTAAATTATGGAAAATAATGACGCTGAACAGAAGAGGGAAAGAAAGGTATTGGATCACAAAGGTAGACTTAGGGAACTCAGTGACTTCTTAAAACATGATAGCATTTATATCATAGGATTCCCAGAAGATGAAAAAAAGGGGCAGAAGGCTTATCTGAGCAAATTATAGCTGAAAATTTCCTTTATCTGGGGAAGGACGCAGACACCAAAATCCAAGAAGCACAGAGAACTCCCATTAAATTCAATAAAAGCCAACCATCATCTAGACATATACTCAAATTCACAAAATACACAAACAAGGAAAAAAATCCTGAAAGCAGCAAGGGAAAAAAAAAAGCCCTTAACTTACAAGGGAAGACAGATCAGATTTTCAGCAGGTCTGTCCACAGAAACCTGGCAGGCCAAAAGAAAGTGGCAGAGTTTATTCACTGTACTGAATGGGAAAAATATGCAGCCAAGAATACTTTATCCAGCAAGGCTGTCATTCAGAATGGAGAGATAAAGAGTTTCTCAGACAAACAAAAACTGAAAAAGTTCATGATGACCAAACCAGCCCTGCAAGGAATATTAAAGGGAACCCTTTGAATGGGGGGGGGACAAAAAAAAGACTAGAAAGGAACAGAGAACATCACCAGAAACACCAGCATTACAGGTAACATAATGGAAGTAAATTCATATATTTCAATAATCACTCTGAATGTAAATGGGCTAAATGCTCCAATTAAAAGACATAGGGTATCAGAATGGATAAAAAACAAGATCATCAGAATGGATTAAAAAGACATTCATTTTAGACTTAAAGATACCTGTAGATTGAAAGTGAGGGAATGAAGAGCCATCTGTCATTCTAACATCAAAAGAAAGCTGGAGTAGCCATACCTATATCAGACAAGCTAGATTTTAAACCAAAGACTGATATATTCAGAAAAGTTCATCCTAAAGGAGCAGAATACACTTTCAAGTGCCCATGGAACATTTTCCAGAATAGATCACATACCATGTCACAGGTCACAGATCAGCCTTCAACAACTACAAAAAGATGGACATCATGCCATGCATATTTTCAGACTGCAAAGCTATGAAACTTGAAGTCAATCACAAGAAAAAAATTGAGAGACCACAAATACATGGAGGTTAAAGAACATCCTACTAAAGAATGAATTGGTTAAACAAGAAATTAAAGAAAAAAATTTAAAAGTACATGGAAGCAAATGAAAATGAAAACATGACAGTCCAGAACTTCTGGGATACAGCAAAGGCAGTCCTAAGAGGGGTATATTGCAATACAAGCCCACCTCAAGAAGCAAGAAAAGTCTTAAATACACAACCTAAATGAACAAGAAAAGAAACAACAAATAAAGCAGAAAGCCAGAAGAAGAAGGGGAATAATAAAGATTAGAGCAGAAATCAATGATATAGAAACAAAAAAAAAGTACAACAGATCAAGGAAATTAAGAAGTGCTTCTTTGAAAGAATTAATAAAATTGATAAACACCTAGCCAGGCTTAACCAAAAAGAAAAGAGAAAGGACTCAAATAAAATCAGAAATGAAAGAGGAGAGATCACAACCAACACCACAGAAATACAAACAATTATAAGAATATTATGAAAAATTACATGCCAACAAACTGGGAAAACTGGAAGAAATGGACAAATTCCTAGAAACAAACTACCAAAACAGAAACAAAAAGAAGTAGAAAATTTGGACAGACACATAACCAGCAAATAGATTGAATCAGTAATCAAAATTCTACCAACAAACGAAAGGGTGTTAAATTCCCTTATTATTTTTTTATTATTGATTAGTTTCTTTATGTTTGTCATTAATTGTTTTATGTATTTGGGTGCTCCTGTATTAGGTGCATAAATATTTACAATTGCTATATCTTCTTGTTGGATGGTCCCTTTTATGATTATATAATGTCCTTCTTTGTCACTTGTCACAGTCTTTGTTTTAAAGTCTATTTTTTCTGATATAAGTATTACTCCTCCAGCTTTCTTTGAACATCCATTTGCATCATAGGTATTTCTCCATCCCCTCACTTTCCGTCTGCAGGTGTCTTTAGGTCTAAAATGAGTCTCTTGTAGGCAGGGTCTTGTTTTTTTATTCCTTCGGTCACCCTATGTGTTTTGATTGGAGCATTAGGCCATTTACATTCAAAGTAGTTATTGATAGATATGTATTTATTGTCAGTTTATTATTTGTTTTGTGGTTGTTTCTGAACATCTTACCTGATCCTTCTTGTGTTCCTCTCTTTCATGGTTTGCAGATTTTCTTTAGTGATATATTTGGATTTCTTTCTCTTTATTCTTGCATTTTTATTTGTTGTTTTTAATATATAGTTACTATTTGGTTTGTATATTACCTCTACAGCATATAGCAGTCTATATTAAGTTGATTGTCATTTAACTTTGAACCCATTCTTTTCTCCTCTCCTTCCCACGTTTTAGGTATTTGTTATCATATTTTACACCTTTTTATTTTTTTAGTTCTTTGACTGATTTTTAATAGAAATATTCATATTTACTGTTTTTGTGTTTCCTACCTTTTTTACTACCATTTTTGGTCTCCCCTTTCCATTCAAAGAGTTCTCCTAAATATTTTTTGCAGGGCTTGCTTAGTGGTCATGGACTCCTTTAGTTTTTGTTTGCTTGGGAAACTCTTTATCTCTCTTTCTAGTCTGAATGATAACCTTGCTGGATAAAATATTCTTGGCTATAGATTTTTCCCATTGAGCACTTTCAGTATATCATGTCACCACTCCCTTGTGGCTTGCAAAGTTTCTGCTTAAAAATTCCTTGTTAGGCTTATGAGGTTTCCTTGTGTATTACTATCCTCTTTTGTCTTTATGCTTTTAATTTTTTTTCTTTATCAGTATATTTTGCCAATTTAATTACAATATGTCTTGGCATGCATCTGCATTTGTTGATTTTGATGGGAGGTATCTGTGCCTCCTGGATCTAGATATCTGTTTCTTTCCCCATATTGGGGAAGTTTTCAGCTATTACTCCTTCAAATAAATTTCCTCTCTCTTCTGGGACTCCTACAATATGAATGTTATTACATTTGACGGAGTCACTGAGTTCCCTATGTCTATTCTCATTTTGTGTAATTAGTTTTTCCCCCTTTTATTAAGCTTTCTTACTTTCCATTACTTTTTCTTCTAGGTCACTAATTCATTCCTCTGCTTCTTCTATCCTGCTGTTCACTCTATCAAGAATGTTTCTCATTTCATTTAGAGCCCTTTATGTCTGCTATGTTATGCTTTATCTCTGTGTTAAGCGTCTCACTTCTGCTTTCCACTTTTTTCTCAAGTCCAGTGAGTATCCTTATGATCATTGATTTAAATAGTCCATAAGGCATGTTACTTCTATCTGTTTTGCTTAGATCTCTGGCTGTGGCATTGTCTTTTTCTTTCATTTGGGATATATCTCTCTGTCTTCTCATTTTTGTAAGTTTCTATGTCTGTTTCTGTGTTTTAGGAAAGTCAGCTACAACTCCTCTTCTTTTGTGTGAAGTAGATGTCCTATAGTGCCCTGACATGTCGTGTCCCCTGTTCCCCTAGGCCTGTTGCTTCTGGGAGTGTCTCCAATGTGTGGTGCATGTGCTCTGTTGTTTTATCCTGGTCAGTTTATCCTTCAGGCCAATCATAAGCAGAGGCTCTCTTTGTTGTGGGCAGTGTTTGGTCCCTGTCCTGAACATGGTGCATTTAACTATATGTGCTCTCACCTGCTTGTGAAATGAGACCTATTGCCATTGGTACAGGAACTGAGGCTATGCAAACTCCCGAGTCAAGAGATGTGATATGAGCAAGGGTTTGGACTGGTCTTCTGGGAGATGGAGCCCATCACATTGAGACTGAGTCAAGCAAGACTGGGAAGGGTGGTTCTACTGGATCATATGAGGTAGTGCTTGGAGTAAGCAAATCAGGTAGGAAGGCCTGGGTTGTGCTGGCTCCTGCAGGTGGTCCTGTGCTTATGCTGATGGGGTAGGGGAGGTAAATGGTGTTTGACAGATCCTTTTTCCCAGAGGGGTCTCTCCATTAATGTAGCTTCTGTGGGACATGCTTCAAAATGAGAAAACAACCTCCCACTGTGTTTCCCAGGTGCTCTTCACATCTCTGTTTCTACTGTGTATATATGCAGGTTGTTGCCTGCCTTCTCTCTAAGAGCAGTGCAATGTCCTCTAGGATCTATCCCAGTCAAGTCTGGTGATCTTTAAAATTCCAGGTTTTAAGCCTACTTGTTGCCAAAGGTCATAAAATTCAGTGCCTCCCGCTTTCCAAGCTGTTGCTATGGGGATTCATTTTCCTTGTCTGCTCCCCCATGTGTTAGTCTGTCTCACCTTTCTCCATGACCACAGCTCCCTCCCCACTGCAGTGGCCATAATCCATTTCTCTCCCAAACCATATCTCCCCACTTCCTACCTTCTTTGATGTAGGCTTTTCTCTACTTTTGGTTTGGAGTTTGTTCTGCCAGACTTCAGGTCAATTTCTGTGTTATTTAGGATGATTTGATAGTTATCTAGTTATGTTCATGGGATGAGCCCTGCTACTCTTCCCCCATCTTCCAACCCCCCTCTGAAGAGAATAATTAAGATTACATCCTTATAGATAAAGAAATTCTGAAACTGTGTATATTAAACACTAAAAGTTATTGAACATTTATTAAATACTATTATTCAATTCTGACATTTCTGTCCAGCCCTCTTCTTCCCTTTGATTTTGGTGAAGGGTAATCTGAGGATGAGATGGGGGAAGGCCAAATATAGAAAGAGATGGAGAAGAATTTAGTAAATGTTACTTTCATGTAAGAGGGAACTATGGAGCCTTTTTATTTTAGCTGCTTACCTCCTGGAATTTATTCTTAAAATTGGTAAGTCCTCTAAAAAGAACTTTCATAGTTTTAAAAACCAATATGAAATGGAATATATTGATAAGGTTCCGTTTCAACATCATTGAAACTTTCCATTGTTGATGTTGGTGAACTAAAGTTTTCAGTGAAGACATATCAATACCTTGAAATCTGAGAAAAGATAATCCTGGACTTAAGTTTGCCTCAAGCAAATTTTCTATACCATAGAACAGTAGATGAACTAAATGAATGTTTGTGATTTTTATTTATTCACAAAAGTACATTTGAATTACATCAATATATTAATTATTCCATCTTTGAATAATTAGAATTTTTTCAGAAATAATTTAATAGTAAGTCATGGGTAATAAAGAGAGTCTGAGTTGTACATTTTTAAGAAAGAAAATTGCTTGTATCTATTGATACTCCTCTATAAATGCATGGCCTCCTTTTATTCCAAGACATTTCTTATTTCCAGGTAAAATAATACCTAGATTTACGTGTTTCTGACTGAAAGATCTCTTCCCACAATGTCAGGATGTCAGAGAGTTAGATACATATATTTGCAGTAATACACAGTATATACACAGTAATATATATATATACATATTGCTCTTTTGCTATATACATATTGCTATATATTCAAATATATACACATACATATATGGAAAGTTTAAGCATAATTGGACAATAATTTTTAGCACTTAGATACACATTACTATAATTGCAAGAGCAGAGATTTAATACCTATGACCCAGTGATTCAAGTTTTGGGGGAAGGCTGCCTGGGTGTTTCAGTCTTTTAAGTGTCCCACTCTTGCTTTTTGCTCAGGTCATGATATCAGGGTCCTGGGATTGAGCCATGCACTGGGCTCCACACTCAGAGTAGAGTCTGCTTGTCCCTCTCTTTCCTTCCTCTGCTTCTCCCCCCACGCACAGGAGAACACACACTCTCTCTCAAATAAATAAAATCCTTTAAAAAAGTTTTGGGGAAAATCGATATCTCTTAATATTTCTAATTATTTATTTATTTTTTTGCTTATCTACTTTTATTATGTTTTGTTAATCACCATGCATTACATCATTAGTTTTTGATGTAGTGTTCCATGACTCATTGTTTGCATATAACACCCAGTGATACATTCAGTACCTGCTCTCTTTAAAATCCATTACCAGGCTAACCCATCCCCACAACCCCCTCCCCTCTAGAACCCTCAGTTTGTTTCTCAGAGTCCAAAGTCTCTCATGGTTTGTCTCCCCCTACCTTTCTCTCCCCTTCATTTTTCCCTTCCTACTATCTTTTTATTTCTTTCTTTTTTTTAAACATATAATGTATTATTTGTTTCACAGGTACAGGTCTGTGATTCGACAGTCTTACACAATTCACAGTGCTCACTATAGCACATACCCTCCCCAATGTCTATCAGCCAACCACCCCATCCCTTCCACCCCCCACTCCAAAAACCCTCAGTTTGTTTCCAGAGATTAAGAATTCCTCATATCAATGAGGTCATATGATACAAGTCTTTCTCTGATTGATTTATTTCCTCAGCATAATACCCTCCAGTTCCATCCACATCGTTGCAAATGGCAAGATTTCATTCCTTTTGATGGCTGCATAATATTCCATTGTATATATATACACCACTTATTCTTTATCCATTCATCTGTCGATGGACATCTTGGCTCTTTCCATAGTTTGGCTATTTTCATGTGTCTGTTGGTCATTTGGATGTCTTTGGAAAAATGTCTGTTCACGTCTTCTGCCCATTTCTTGATTGGATCATTTGTTCTTTGGGTGTTGAGTTTGATAAGTTATCGACTTTGGATACTAGTCCTTTATCTGATATGTCATTTGCAAATATCTTCTCCCATTCTGTCAGTTGTCTTTTGGTTTTGTTGACTGTTTTCATGGCTGTGCAAAGTTTTTTATCTTGACGAAGTCCCAATACTTCATTTTGCCTTTGCTTCTCTTGCCTTTGGTGATGTTTCTAGGAAGAAGTTGCTGTGACTGAGGTCAAAGAGATTGCTGCCTGTGTTCTCCTTTAGGATTTTGATGGATGCCTGTCTCATATTGAGGTCTTTCAACCATTTTGAAGCTATTTTTGTGTGTGGTGTAAGGAAATGGTCCAGTTCCATTTTTTGTGTGTGGTTGTCCAATTTTCCCAACACCATTGTTGAAGAGACTAGTTTCCATTGCACATTCTTCCATGCTTTGTTGAAGATTAGTTGACCATAGATTTGAAGGTCTATTTCTGGGCTTTCTATTCTGCTCCATTGATCTATGTGTCTGTTTTTGTGCCAGTACCTTCTGTCCTGATGATGACACCTTTGTAATAGAGCTTGAAGTCCGGAATTGTGATGCCATCAGCTTTGCTTTTCTCTTTCAACATTCCTCTGGCTATTCGGGCTCTTTTCTGGTTCCATAAATGTCTTAGGATTATTTGTTCCATTTCTTTGAAAAAAGTGGATGGTATTTCGATAAAGATTGCATCAAATATGTAGATTGCTCTGGGTAGCAATGACATCGTCACAATATTTGTTCTTCCAATCAATGAGCATGGAACGTTTTTCCATTTCTTTATGTCTTTCTCAATTTCTTTCATGAGTATTTTATACTTTTCTGAGTATAGATTCTTTGACTCTTTGGTTAGATTTATTCCTAAGTATCTTATGTTTTTGGGTGCAGTTGTAAATGGGATCGATCTTTAATTTCTCTTTCTTCTGTCTTGTTGTTGGTGTATAGGAATGCCACTGATTTCTGTGCATTGATTTTATATGCTGCCACTTTACTGAATTCCTGTATGAGTTTTAGCAGTTTTGGGGCGGAGTCTTTTGGATTTTCCACATAAAGTATCATATCATCTGCAAAGAGTGAGAGTTTGACTTCTTCTTTGCTGATTTGGATGACTTTTATTTCTTTTTGTTGTCTGATTGCCTTAGCTAGGACTTATAGTACTATGTTGAATGACAGTGGTGATCGTGGACATCCCTGCCATGTTCCTGACCTTAGGGGGAAAGCTCTCAGTTTTTCCCCATTGAGAATGATATTCGCTGTGAGTTTTTCATAGATGGCTTTTATGATCTTGAGCTATGTACCCTCTATCCCTATACTCTGAAGAGTTTTGATCAAGAGAGGATGCTGTACTTGTCAAATGCTTTTTCTGTATCTATTGAGAGGATCATATGGTTCTTGTTCTTTCTTTCATTAATGTATTGTATCACATTGATTGATTTGTGGATGTTGAACCAACCTTGCAGCCCAGGGATAAATCCCACTCGGTCGTGGTGAATAATCCTTTTAATGTACTGTTGGATCCTATTGGCTAGCATTTTGGTGAGAATTTTTACATCCATGTTCATCAAGGATATTGGTCTGTATTCTCCTTTTTGATGGGGTCTTTGACTGGTTTGGGGATCAAGGTAATGGTGGCCTCATAAAACGAGTTTGGAAGTTTCCCTTCCATTTCTATTTTTTGGAACAGGTTCAGGAGAATAGGTATTAATTCTTCCTGAAATGTTTGGTAGAATTCCCCTGGGAAGCCATCTGGCCTGGGCTCTTGTTTATTGGGAGATTTTTGATGACTGCTTCAATTTCCTTAGTGGTTATAGGTCTGTTCAGGTTTTCTATTTCTTCATGGTTCAGTTTTGGTAGTTTATACCTCTGTAGGAATGCATCCATTTCTTCCAGATTATCTAATTTGCTGGCATAGAGTTGCTTATAATATATTCTTATAATTGTTTGTATTTCTTTGGTGTTGGTTGTGATCTCTCCTCTTTCATTCATGATTTTATTTATTTGGGTCATTTCTCTCTCTCTCTCTCTCTCTCTCTCTTTTTGATAAGCCTGGCCAGGGGTTTATCAATCTTGTTAATTCTTTCAAAGAACCAGCTCCTAGTTTCATTGATTTGTTCTACTGTTCTTTTGGTTTCTATTTCATTGATTTCTGCTCTGATCTTTATTACTTCTCTTCTCCTGCTGGGTTTAGGCTTTAGTTGCTGTTCTTTCTCTTGCTCCTTTAGGTGTAGGTTTAGGTTGTGTATTTGAGACCTTTCTTGTTTCTACAGAAAGGCTTGTATTGGTATATACTTTCCTCTTAGGACTGCCTTTGCTGCATCCCAAATATTTTGAACAATTGTGTTTTCATTTCATTTCATTTCTTTCCTTGAATTTTTTAATCTTTTAATTCTTCTTTAATTTCTTGGTTGACCCATTCATTCTTTAGTAGAATGCCCTTTAGCCTCTATGTGTTTGAGTTCTTTCTGACTTTCCTCTTGTGATTGAATTCTAGTTTCAAAGCATTGTGGTCTGAAAAGATGCAAGGAATGATCCCAGTCTTTCGGTACTGGTTGAGAACTGATTTGTTACCTAGGATGTGATCTATCCTGTATAATGTTCCATGGGCACCAGAGAAGAATGTACATTCTGTTGCTTTGGGTGGAATATTCTGAATAGATCTGTGAAGTCCATTTGGTCCAGTGTGTCATTTAACGTCTTATTTCCTTGTTGATCTTTTGCTTAGATGATCTGTCCATTTCAGTGAGGGGGGTGTTAAAGTGCCCTACTATTATTGTGTTGTTGTTGATGTGTTTCTTTGCTTTGTTATTAATTGGCTTATATAATTGGCTGCTCCCATGTTAAGGGCATAGATATTTACAAGTTAGATCTTCTTGTTGGATAGAGCCTTTAAGTAGGATATAGTGTCCTTCCTCATCTCTTATTACAGTCTTAGGTTTAAAATCTAATTTGTCTGATATAAGAATTGCCACCCCAGCTTTCTTTTGGTGTCCATTAGCATGGTAAATGGTTTTCCACCCCCTCACTTTCAATCTGGGAGTGCCTTTGGGTCTAAAATGAGTCTCTTGCAGACAGCATATCGAGGGTGTTCTTTTTTACTCCAATCTGATAGCCTGTGTCTTTTGATTGGGGCATTTAGCCCATTTACATTCAGGGTAACTATTGAAAGATATGAATTTTATGCCATTGTATTGCCTGTAAGGTGACTGTCACTGTATATTGTCTGTGTTCCTTTCTGGTCTATGTTACTTTTAGGTCTCTCTTTGCTTAGAGGACCCCTTTCAATATTTCTTGTAGGGCTAGTTTTGTGTTTGCAAACTCCTTTAATTTTTGTTTGCCCTGTAAGCTTTTTATCTCTCCTTCTATTTTCAATGACAGCCTAGCTGGATATGGTATTCTTGGCTGCATATTTTTCTCATTTAGTGCTCTGAAATTATCATGCCAGTCCTTTCTGGCCTGCCAGGTCTCTGTGGATAGGTCTGTTGCCAATCTAATGTTTCTACCATTGTAGGTTACTGATCTTTTCTCCTGAGCTGCTCTCAGGATTTTCTCTTTGTCTCTGAGGCTTGTGAGTTTTACTATTAGATTTCAGGGTGTTGACCTATTTATATTGATTTTGAGGGGGATTCCCTGTGCCTCCTGGGTTTTGATGCCTGTTTCCTTCCCCAAATTAGGGAAGTTCTCTGCTATAATTTGCTCCAATATACCTTCTACCCCTTTCTCTCTTTCTTCTTCTGGGATCCCAATTATTCTAATATTGTTTTGTCTTATGGTATCGCTTATCTCTCGAATTCTGCCCTCATGACCCAGTAGTTTATCTCTCTTTTTCTCAGATTTTTTATTTTCCATCATATATCACTAATTCTCTCTTCTGCCTCACTTTTCCTAGCAGTTAGAGCCTCCATTTTTTATTGCACCTCATTAATAGCCTTTTTGATTTTGACTTGGTTAGATTTTAGTTCTTTTATTTCTCCAGAAAGGGTTTCTTTAATAACTTCCATGCTTTTTTCACGCCCAGCTAATATCTTTAAAATCATCCTTCTGAACTCTAGTTCCAACATCTTACTAAAGTCTCTATTGATTAGGTCTCTGGCAGTTGGTACAGCCTCTTGTTCTTTTTTTGAGGTGATTTTTTTCCATCTTGTCATTTGTCCAGAAGAGAACAGATGAATGAGAGAACAAAATGCTAACAGGGTAAAAATGACCCCAAAAAATATACACTAAACAAATCAGAAGAGACCTGAAACGGGGGGGTGGGGGGGGGGAAGAAAAGGAAAGAAAGAAAAAAGAAAAAAAAGAAAAGGATAAAAATAAAAAAAATAGAATATGATCACATATGATCAGGCTGATGCATAGATCAGTGCCACACACTAGATTTTGGGTGTATTTTGGTTTGTTAGAAGAAAGTACCTCCCAAAATTTTAAAGAAATAAAAACTTATATATGTACAAAAATAAGGGTAAATATGATGAAGGGATAGCATATGAGTCTAAAAATGAAAAATAAAAAAGATTTTTTTAAAAAGGGATTGATAAGATGTTCGTTGAAAAGGGGAAAAAGAAAAATTCAAAAAAAAGAGTTAAAAAAATTAACTTTGAAAGACTAAAGACTCATGGGAAAAAAGCCGTGAATTCTCTGTGCTGTATTCCCCTAGGACTAGAGTTCTGCAGTTCTCATTGATCGGTAAATTTGGTCTTGGCTGGCAATTCTTGCTGATCTTCTAGGGGAGGGGCCTGTTGCCGTGGTTCCCAAATTCTGCTGAGGCCGAATTTTCCCGCCCTTGCCAGGGGCCAGCCTAAGTAATCTTTTCTGGTTTGCTCTCTGGGGCTTTTGTTCCCTGCAAGCTTTCTGTACAGCTTTGAAGGACAGGAGTGAAAATGGCGGCCTCCCAATCTCCACCCCAGAGGAGCTGAGAACTCAGGCCCCACCCCCCAGTGAGCCCCCAGAGAAAAGCAGTCAGTCATTCCCATCTCCCTCGTCTCCAGCCGCACTCCATGCTCACCTGGACTGTGACCAAGCTTATCTATCTCTGGTACCTGACTCGGTGTGGAGTCTCCAAACCCAGCAGATCCCTGCAGTGCACTCCCACACTGCTCCTCCCAGGGGAGGAAGGGGAGTCTCCCTGGATCTGCTGCTTGTTGGGTCCCTACTGGAAGAGCAGTGGCCTGACTGTGCTGTGGATAATGGTTTATGGCAACCCCGAGCTGAAAGCCCACTCTTCGGCTCCAGCTCTGCAGCCAGCTTAACCACTCCAATACTGGGGAGCTCTGCCACACTCAGACACCCCTGGTCTTACTATCACCCCAAGCATCCTGAGATCATACTGTCCCAGCAAGTGTTCCACCCCCACTTAGCCACTGGAGTGAGGTCCCTCAGCAGAGCTGACTTCTGAAATTTCTGAGTTTGTGTTATTCTGCTCTATCACTTGCTAGTAGCTGCTGATGGAGGCCCCCTCCCTCACTGTCTATCTTCCCAAACATTGCCTCGGATTCACTTCTCTGCACGTCCTACCTTCCAGAAAATGGTCGCTTTTCTGTTCAGAGAGCTGTTGCTTTTCTTTTCTTTGATCTCCTGTTGAGTTCGTAGGTGTTCAGAATGGTTTGATCTTTATCTAGCTGAATTCCTGGGACCAGACAAAATTTAGGTCTCCTACTCCTCCACCATCTTGCTCCTCCCCCATTCACAATTATTTTAAAATAAAGACAATTTTAAGGTGAAAATCTTGCTCTTCAACCCATTCCTTAATCATTGGAAAACCCACCTATTTTCCTTAAAGAATTTCCCATGAACAAGACTTCTGAAGAGATAAACTTCAAGAAGTCTAAGATTTAGGCTTGAATAACTAAGTGTCTCCAAGTCTGAGAATCTTAACCATCCATTCATAAGCCTGAACAAATTTGGTAAAATTTGTAAAAAATTAGTACCCATTCGATAACATGGCACTTTGCTTTCCAATAGTTTTAAAACTTGTGGTTTTAGTAAAAGTGTTGAGCTTTCTCTTCACAACATTTTTGGCATTTAACTAAATCTAATGAAGGCTTTAATTTTTATATATGTGAGGGTTAGCATTATTTCATAAATTTTGCTGTTTTAAAATGCTGGTCATTTGCCTGGATAATAATGTATAAGAAATTTTTCCACAAGTCAGAAAAGATAATATTTTCAATTTTTAATTCATCAACAATGATCAATACAAAATACTTTTTCATGAATAACTAATATTTTGTTTTCTTAAAGAAGGATAGAAACTGTGGGGAAATAATAAGTAGTTCTTTCTTTGAAATTTATCAGGTATAAGGCATTTCTTTTCAGGAAATAAGAAACTTTCTACTCTATTTTCAATTACATTTTCTCTATTTGTAGCAAAGAGAATGAATTGAGCTTTCTTATTCAATATTGTCTTCTTCAAAAACAGTTACTGTTATTTACTGAATTCATAAAATAATTTCTGATTTACTATTTTTACAAAGTCAAGAAGTTAGTAGGAGAAGGCATTCTGATCTCTCAATATGTAATGTTCACTTAAATTTCTATAAACTAAAAATTACAATTAAGACAACAGGGGTGTCTGGTGGATCAATCATTTAAGCATCCAGCCTTGATTTCAGCTCAGCTCTTGATCTCAGGGTTGTGAGTTCAAGCCCCACATTGGGCTCCATGCTGGGTGTGGAGCCTACTCAGAAGAAAAAAGGACATAACATTATTATCTGAATTAATATCCTATGTCATGATAAGGATTTTTGTTCAGGCATAAGCATTTTTCAAAAATCATCAGATAGTATGTTTAAGATTTGTGTATTTCATGGTATATAACTTTCACCTCAAAGAAAAAAATGAACAAACAATTACAGAATTCTTCTCAATGGTATGTGTTTTAAGGTGTTTAAGAAAATAGTACTAATGTTTGCAACTTATTTGTGTCAAAAATGCAATAAAAATATGTATTGATTGATATAAAATTTAGTGATAGAGCAAATATATTTTAATGCTATTTGTAGAATGTAAGGAATAGATATTGACTGTTCACTGTAAAATTGTTTAAAATTTTCCCTATATTTAATATTTTTTACAATAATATTTACTTTTTATTTATTTTTTTAATAATATTTACTTTAAAAAAATTATAACTAGAAGAAAAATGGCAAATCTATACCTAAAGAAGGCTGCTTTATTCTTAAATGTTATTTTTCAATATTTAAAAGTATGTGGTTAAATATATCAAATGTTGAGTCAGTTCATACAACTTATATTAAGTAGATCAAAACATATTTTGCATGACTATTAAATATTTTCTATAGGAAGATAGTAAACAGAGGGGAATTTTTACAATTTAATCTATATGTGTAGCTTTGATTGGGTGAATCAAAACTGAGTTAACATTTTGGTTTCTTTCCCTTCCATTGAACTTCTATTTTCAGAGATTTAGAAATTGGCTGAAAAACTGGCTTTGGTGCTGAAACTTGGCCCTAAGATCCAAGACTAAATTGTTATTTTCAGTTTATTTTCAAGATTGTTGTCAAGAAGTCACAACATTCATTTCTTTGCCTGAGATGATAATGTCAGGGGTTGTCAGAACACAATATCCTTTGGGTGATATATCAGGAATATCTGGAAACATGTGCAGTAAGATGATGGCCTACAGAGTCCAAAAAAGCTAAATCAAGAATTCAGAAATAAATGAGAAAGTAAGGAAAATTTAATTTTAGGTATGAGGTATTATTCTGTTTCATTCTTATTATTTTTTAAGATTTATATATTCATTTGAAGGGGGGATGGGCAGAGGGAGAGAGAGAATCCTCAAGCAGACTCAGCACTGAGCATGGATCACAATGTGGGGCTAAATCCCAGAACCCTGAGCTCATGACCTGAGTCAAAATTAAAAGTTGTTTGCTTAACTGACTGAGCCATCTAGTCTTAATAAATTATTTATGGATGTGTGAATTTTCTGGCCAAGGACTCAATGTCAGTAAGTTGATTTCCATCTTACAGTTTTTCTGTGCAAACAGTGTAAAATAAAGAGAAACACTGTAATGTTAACCATTTTGTAGATTCAGGTGGTGAAGGCAGGGAAGTTATTTCTTCTGGTTCATTTCTTTTTTCTTCATATACTTCTGTATTTGGTAACATCAATGACCCTGGGATGATTCTAAGTTGTGTAAGAAACAAAATACTAACTCAGAAATGACTGGTCTTCTGTAAGAATCTACCCAGAATAGTAAACCCAAGACAAAAGATAGAAAATAGAAAAAAATTAGTTTGATGGGCCTATTCATTCCATGAATATCATTTTAGCACTACATGAAGTGTTTTGCAGGGAAATGCAGAAATAAAAGGATATTGTTGCTAATTTTGAAGAACCAATAAACATGCTGTGAAAATTGAATAAATGATTTTCATACTCAGAAACTGTATCTGCGTTGAGATAGACACTTGCAAATAATCAACAAGCAAGCTGACTTCATAAGTTTGTCTAGTAAGATTTTGTAAAATGATGAGTAGTGAAACCTGGGAATGAGCAAGAGCTGCTAATGTACAGAGGAGTAAAGAGAAAGATAGAGGGAAGACCAGTAAAAAGTATTGTTAAGAACAAGAACATTTAAGACTGACAACCAGCATCTGTTAAATACTTACTGCATATTTGGTATGAAGAACTTTATATACACTATCTTGTTTAATACTAAAACAAGGTCATGTAAGAGGTACTGTTATTCTCTCCACTTTACAAGCAAACAACTGAGGCTTATGGAGTCTAAGTAACTTTCTTAAGACTACACAGTATATGATTGAACAAAGACTCAGAGATTGGTACTCTAAATTTCAGAACCCAAACTTATATGGTAGCTAAAAGTTCCAGGTGCTATAATAATGCTCTCTCAGAAGGGACTGATAAATGGCCTTTGAATATGAGAGAAAGGGGACATAATTGAGTTGGAATAATAGAATAAAAAAATTAACACAAATTACAATAGTGTAAAGACATTGGATATTAGATAAAGTATTCTATGACCATTACAATCATAATAAGCTCTAGTAAAGCCCTAATTCACAAACACTTTAAAAGTAAAGAGAATGTCACTTCTTAACATTCAAATATTTTCCAAAAATTCTTAAAAATGATAAGTGAAGAATAAAACCGGAGAGGGCCAAAAAGGTGAATTCCCCAAGCTATGTTTTCTTCACTGAAATTGGTTTATTTGAGAAATAACATCTTTGTCATTATGTAGTATATAATTTGTTAATTCGGGACAATCTAATGCATGATATGGTCATCTCTCAGTGGAAAATTTGTGTTTCTGTCTATACATTGTTTCATTTGACTGTCCCAAAGGTTACTATTTCCTAACTCACTCATCTTCTACTAGATTTTTATCCCAACTGATATGATCATGTTTGGAGAGTACCCAGTACTTAGACCAAACATGGTAATTCATATCACAAATAGCATATATCTTCTAAATAATATATAGAGGGACTATTAAAAAACATATAAAATATACTATTATTATTTTTATTATTTATTTATTTTTATACTTGATAATCAATTCTAAGGCATTTAACAACTAGAAACTTCTTTATTTGGCTTCTGTGTCCCTTTAATCATATGCTTACCGGTATTTTTATGGTTTTTTGTTTTGTTTTGTTTTGTTTTAATTCTCCTTACTTTCTGGCACTACAAAATGTTTCATGCTCATCTTGTGTACTTTCTGCGACAATTCTGGAATCAGTCATATCTCCAAGGAGCCTTTCTTCCTTTGGAGAATGATATTAGAAATCAAGTAATGGGTGCTGTGTGTGTTCATTTCTACTAGAGTGTCATAACCTTCTCAGCTGATAACGAACATAGATGAATATATACTAAGTCATAGAACTATATGTATTTCTATATGTAACCACCTGCATCTATATTACGTTAAACATAAGTTCATTTTGATGTCTCCAATTCTAAACCATTATCCATGGATCATTCTAGTCTTCTCCTTTTGTATATCTGTAACCTCCCACTCACTTTGTGAACTTAGTCAACTAAAGTACTGTGCTAATGTGTAGCTCCTTTTGCCTTGATTTTTACAGAACTTACTAATTTCCAAAATTACTAAATCAACAACTGTTCCCTACTGTTTTTGGTAAGGTAGTTTCATACATCTGTAGTACACTTAGAATGTTTGTTAGATTATTTTGCATCCCCTCCTAAGGTCCATTGAAGTTCTACATAATTTTTAAAATTTGCATGCATTAAGGTTCATTATCTCCTTCAATAGGCATCCACAATTACAATATCATGCAGAACAGTTTTAATCTCCCTAAAAAGTCCCATGTTCTTCACCTATTCAAGTTTCTTTCTCAAGAAGGAGGACAAAATATTACCTTTCATTTTGGCATATATGGCTATATGGCCTTCATCATTTGACTTATGTTTACCTTTCCAGACATATCTTTAGAGTCATATTAAAAGCCAAGTAAACATTGTACATTCCATGCAAATCAGACTATCTATATTTCTTGGAATACATATCTTGCTATTTAATTTATACTAAATATTTCTCCCTATGTCAAAGTGTCCTTGTAGACAAGGAAGCCTAGAATATTTCCACATATTCTTCAAAACTGATCTCAAATGTTACCACTATTAGAAAAGGCCTCCTTGGGGTGCCTGGGTGGCTCAGTCATTGAGCATCTGCCTTCAGCTCAAGTCATGATCTCAGGGTCCTGGGATTGAGCCCCACATCAGGCTCCTGGCTCAGTGGGAAGCCTCCTCCCTCCCCCACTCCCCTGCTGTGTTCCCTTTCTCGTTGTGTCTCTGTCAACAAATAAATAAATAAAATCTTTAAAAAGAAAAGGCCTCCTTGATCACATAAAACAAGTTAGGTAAGATATCTTATGTGTTTCATTTATTTATTCTTTATATTGTTATATTTCTATTATTTAATCCCCCTCAACTAGAATGTAATCACCTCAAAGAAAAATGGTAGCATATACAAAAATCTTGTATATGCTTATCATAATATCTGTGATATTCACATATTTAATAAACTTAAATATACCGAGAAAAAGAATAAATGAATGAGTGAGTGGGAAAGCAAATGAGTCAAGCATATATATATATTTCTGATTTCAACTCCCCAAAACTGATCTTTTTAGAAGTTGATGCTGGCCAAAGGCTAAAATATTGAATCTCATCTTCCAAGGAGAGTTCAAAAGGATCTGGAGTTATACCACCTGGGAACCACCAGTTCCAGTTATGACAGGCTTAAAATGTAAACTTGATATACATTCTATTCCCTTAAAGTTTTTGCAGTTTCCTTTATTGTATTGACTTACTAAATTTAAAAAGTTGCTGAATACCCCCATATGACTTCTTAACCTGAATTTTATGAGCACAGCTCTAAGAATGATTCCTTGGCCAAATGATAACTTTGGGTAATAATGCTGTGGTATTACAATCCTCTCTTCACAAGAATCCTTTTGTCCTTATTTTCATACTCTTAATACACAAATAGGTGCAAATATTGCCATAGTAAGTAAAAATATCACCATATTAGGTACAAATTTCACCCCTGAAATTCCACATTCCTCAGTAAAAGCAATTTAAATATTGCAATATGTCCTAAGTCCCCTTCTCCATATCATTTAGAATCACCACTTTACAGGCACCTTGGTGGCTCAGTCTCATAGATTCCATTGATTAGAACACATACAGAAGTATCTATAATAAACTGTTCCGACATGGACTTTTATCATAATTATGTTTTCCCAAGAGCAAACAATGCAGAGCTGGGAGTTATTTATTTAGTTATTTATTTTATTTCAATTTGCTTTCTACCTCCACATCCCTGCCCTTAACAACAAAAAAAGGAAATTATTACTAGTCATGTTACCTGAGTCTGATTTTGTGTAAAGTCCAACAGGTGTGTTAGGGGGAGTTCAAATCTATTGAATTAGGCTTCAAAAATATTCTACCTTAAATTAGGAAATGATAAAGAAAAGTAAGTGATGAGACAAAACATTAACAGAGGCTCAGATTTTTAAAAGTTAGCGGAAAAAGACCATTTTTTGAACTGCTAATCTGGATTATTTGATAATAAAGGATGAAGTATGTTTTACTGTCTTTGATTATAAGGCAAAATATTTGGACTGATTATTTCAGCATAAAACACTGTAAAATGTTAAAATATCTTTATCAAAGAAATAAAACAGCTTTGCTGGCTAAATGACTTTTTTCCTTTTAAAAGTAAGCTAATTTTGGGGGTGCCTGGGTGGCTCAGTCATTAAGTGTCTGCCTTCTGCTCAGGTCATGATCCCAGGGTCCTGGGATCAAGCCGGACCCGCATCCGCATCAGGCGCCCTGCTCCGCGAGAAGCCTGCTTCTCCCTCTCCCACTCCCCCTGCTTGTGTTCCCTCTCTCGCTGTGTCTCTCTCTGTCAAATAAATAAATAAAATCTTTTTAAAAAAATTAAAAATAAAGTTAAGCTCATTTTCATTCCCATTTTATTTGTATGTGGAAGATAGAATTTTCACAATTGTTAGAACTTAAATATTGTTAACCTTTTTTTACAATATCACTGCTCTCTTTTTTTTTTTGAATAAGTGAAGCCTTAAAATCAGTGAACAATTTCTTGCTTTGTGTTATTCTTACAGTTTCATTAGCTCCAGATCCACTGCCAGTTTGAAAGCTCCTGTGCATAAAGCCCTGCCAAGCTTAAAAGTGTAATAAATCTTCTAAAAATAAAAATAATAATAATTATAAACAATCCTTCTGTAATATTCTTGGAAACTAAAACGTGTGAGCTCAGTGAATCAAGCATTTATGTGTTTGGGCCAAGTATTGCAATTCTCTTAATCTCACAGGATGCTAAATAGCCATGGGCTGAATAAAGTTGTTTTCTGCTAACAATGAAATTTCACCCAAATCCATCAATATAAAATTAGAGTCTCCAAAGAAGAAGATGAGGTTTGCATTCACAAAAGAGTAAGAATATCTGAATAGGTGTCATGAGTGTTCTGAAGATAGAACAAACACTCATAGGCTATGTCCAGAAAGCACAAACTCAAGAGCAATTAGCAAAAAATATATTTGAGCATACATTTACATGAAATGATATTTTGTTCTGGAACAAATCTATCTTTCATGTGTTCCTTATAGTCAATGAAAATATTTTATTCTCTGACACAAGCCTCTAGTTTGAATAAAGGAAATTAAAGTGTATAGAAATGTTTACCTTTCATTATTAGAAATGATTGGTATTTATTCCAAATTTCTTTACTATTATAATTTGCACTCATCATGGCTAAAAAAATAAATCTACTCACTAGACAAGTACAATTTATGTTTCAGGCCTCAGGCTTTAGACCAGATATAGAAAAACTGATTAAGCAAGTTTGGGTTCCTTTCCATTGCAAGAAATATTAGGGCTCATGGCTGAGATCAATGTTGAAGTAAATGGGAGCAAGAGTTTAAATGTCCTCAGGACCTCTGAATCATACTATGGCTTTTTTCTAGCTACTGTTGAAACAGTAGTTTAAAAAGCACAAGCATACAGAGCACTCTTCTGGAAAAACCAGAAGTAAGAACTTTCCAAATAATGGACATCATAAGTTTTAACAAAATTTTCCCTTTACAGAAATATTTTCCTGCCAGGAATGGCCAGCACTCCCTGTACTGATGGATGAAAGATTACTCCAAACTTTGCCATGAATGAGAGGTGAAGGCAAGGAGGTCAACGCTCAGAGATGAAGACCCTTTGCTCTTCTTTGCTCCTGCTTTTATTGGTCCTTCAGGATATCCTTATTACTGTTTCTCAAGCACGTGATGTGTGACATGGGGTCTTACTGAAACTGAGAGGATTTATGGGAAAGATAAGATATGCTAATCTGTGTGTTCTACTAAACATAGCCTAAGGGAAAATGCATACAACTCTTAGATCACAGAGCGGCTGTTTGGGCTAAGAGAGCTTCAGGGAAGGTAACTCCCCGTGGCATTCTAATGGCAGAGCAGTCACACAGGCCTCGGCATTCCAAAGGCCTCACCCTTCTCCAAAACCTTCCATCACCCCAGCAGCCTCCGTTAAATTTTAGCAAGCCAGGTATTATGGCTGATTTCATGTACTACATTAACCCCAACATTTTCCTTATTGTTTTTTTTTGAAAAAAAAAAAAAGGCTTCAGAAGCTTAAGAAAACACATGCATTTCACTCTAACAGGATGACTAACATATATGTTACTGGCCCTGGTAATATGTGTGTGATTTTCAGGGCTGAATTGACCTCTGCATGCCTCAGTTTCCTGTTCTGTACAAAGGGTGTAAATCAAAATCAGAGGGGTTTTATGAAAGACTTAGCTTCTGTTTTCACTTGCAAAGTATCTTCAGGCACCATTTCCCAGATTTACCCTCCTTTCTGGGAACACCTGAAGTTTCACTTAGTTCTACTGTGAAAGGATTCCTGAAGGCTGATCAAGATACTGGCCCCTTCCACTATGAGTCAATTCCCTTTTTTTCCTCCTACTGTCTACATCCAAATGTCTATGTTAAAGCTGGTAACAAGAAATCTGTTAAATTGAGTTGTAAAGCACTGTTGGAAAGTTGTTATTTTTCCCTCCCCCATTATCCTTCCTTTCTCTCTCTCTCTTTTTTTTTTTCTAACCTTCCTTAAATGGCTTGGCTGCTGCAACATGAGACAAATAGTTGCTCTGTGTCCGCTCTTTGCATGAGGTGAGATGAGGAGGGGAACCGTGACTGCCAGGCACCAGATTGATGGTGTGCGGAAACCTAGAGCTAGAGCTGCTGGCAACCAAGTGCTTCTCCATGGGGATCCCACATAATACACTTTCCAGATTTCTGGGCTTTTGTCCAGCCACACATTTCTGTGCATGCAAAGCTCCCTTCATGAGAAAGGGTAGGAGGGGAGGAATAAAGGCAAAGGACTGTGTTTGTACTTGCTTACTTATTTACAACTTTAATAAATGTGTTTAACATATGTTACTTTAAGAAGTAGCCAGGGGAGGGCGCCTGGGTGGCTCAGTTGGTTAAGCGACTGCCTTCGGCTCAGGTCATGATCCTGGAGTCCCAGGATAGAGTCCCACATCGGGCTCCCTGCTCAGCGGGGAGTCTGCTTCTCCCTCTGACCCTCTTCCCTCTCGTGCTCTCTATCTCTCATTCTCTCTCTCTCAAATAAATAAATAAAATCTTTAAAAAAAAAAGTAGCCAGGGAGAAGAAAGCAATGAAAGCAATCTGACTCTTTCCACAAAGCCTCCTTCATCTCCTTCTAGGGAGATAATTAAAGTTAGATAAGGGCCAGCATAAAAGGGTGATATGTCTTTCAAGGATGACATCTACTGGAGTAGACTTATATGAATGTTGTAAAAACATCACTGATACCATCTCTTCCTGTGTTAACCATACTGCCACAAGCAATTAGAATTCCAATTCTAGACCATCACCTCTGTGCATAACTACTACTGTCTCTAAACCCAATACTCCTGGAACATGTTTCACTTAGGAGCTCTAGATGGCCCTGCAGCTGGACAATGATTTATCTCCAGGCCACAGGAGGACTAGATTATGATTTTAGGAATTAACTGAGAATATCACCTTTTCCAGTGTCATCTGGTTTGGAATACCTTTCTGTCCCCCAAAGTTCTACAAATAAAAGCTAAAGTTGAAGCATGCTAAATATAAGAATAAGTAGATTAAGAAGTACTTGCATGAATATAGTCTATTGAGAGAAGATTATATTTGTGCTCTCAGTTGAATTTAAATATCAATATAATCAGAAAAACAAAGACATTGTAAGATTAAAATTATGTTTAAAGAGAGTGCCCCAAATAACTATAGAGTTGAGGTCTTCTAGTTCAAGATGTCTGAGTCAACATATACATTTTTCTGACCTCTACTGAGACACTATTAAAGTGACAATAAATGAATTAAAGGTTATAAAACCATAATAACAAAAGAACAAGAAAGAAGGAATCCTTGGAAAAGATGAAAAGTAGATAAAAGGATGGAAATGATTAGAGATAAGATGTAAAATTTATAACACAAGAGGTGGGAACTAAACAAGTCTACATGTTAAAAGAAACTCAGAAGAACAAAAAGTGGGAGTGAAAATAACATGAAAAATTAAAGGATAAATTAATTTTTTAAAAATATAAATGGAATCACAGATTCCCTATCATTTCATGCCTCACCCTATCTACTTGTGCAGACCAGGAGTTTACCCCCAGCAGAATTTTGGAGAGTTGTTCTCTATAAAACTGCCAAATGGTTTGGGAAAAGTAGGGCACCTAAGATAGATATCATAATCCTAGAATAAAGCAGTAATGATTCTGGGATTTTTGAGAAACTTTAGGATAAAAGGCAACTTCTTGCTCACTCATGCTAAAGCATTTTTAAAAAGATTTATTTATTTATTTATGAGAGAGAGAGAGAGCACCAGAGGGGGGAGGGTCAGAGGGAGAAGCAGACTCCCCCCTGAGCAGGGAGTCTCATGTGGGACTCAATCCCAGGACTCTGGGACTGTGACCTGAGCCAAAGGCTGTCGCTTAACCAACTGAGCCACTCAGGCACCCTAAAGCATTTTTTGATCATCTCCAAGATTGTTGTCTATCATCCTAATCTCTCAATATAAATTATGAAAGAAAAAATAAAGACAACTAGATATTTGAAGAAAGCCTCCAGTGTAAAAGACTAACCTCAAAAGAAGCAAGTATTCATGTAAACAAAAAGACATTCAGAAAATCAATAAAACCCCACCTCTACTTAGCAAGTTTCAGTAAGTATTTTGTAATAGAAGAAAAATCAATGTAAGAAACAACCAAAAGAAAACTGTATGAAAAAAAAAGAGTAGTCACAGGAAAAAAAAAAAAAAAACCTAAGGTATAATTGATTAAATTATAAAAATCAATAGGTCATTAAGAAAATAAAATTGGACCTTTCCAAAAACTTAAGCTAAAGGGCATAAGGTATTAATCTAGGAAATACAGTATCTGACTAGCTAGTTTTCAAGAAAAAGAAAAAAATATAGAAAAAAGTAAAAGGAAATTATCAAAGAAAAATGGAAGAAATTTTCCTCAAACTGAAATAGGACAGATTACTTTAAATATGTTGCATATTTAAAGAACACCCTAAGTACCATTTAAAAAGAATTTGAAAAAGATCTACACCTAGGAAAATTATCAATTATTAAAGTATTGAACATATCTA
Source organism: Eumetopias jubatus (assembly GCF_037043125.1). Lineage (NCBI taxonomy): Eukaryota > Metazoa > Chordata > Mammalia > Carnivora > Otariidae > Eumetopias > Eumetopias jubatus. The sequence continues at coordinate 208,060 of NW_028274954.1, forward strand.
AACAAGATTCTACATTTCATAGAGAAAAACAAAATAAAACATCTTCTATAAAGAAACAAAAATCACTGGGGTGCCTAAGGTGACTCAGTTGGTTGAGCATCCAACTCTTGGTTTCAACTCATCATGATCTCAGGGCTGTAAGATGAAGCCCCAAGTGGGGCTCCCTGCTCAGGATGGAGTCTGCTTGGGATCTCCACCCTCCCCCCACACCTCCCCCTGCTCTCTCTCTCTAAAAATAAATAAATAAATAAATAAAACCTTTAAAAAAAAAAGAAACAAAAATCAGTTTTGCATCTATTTTTTTTACAAAAACAATATAGCAACAATATCCACAATAGCCAAAATGTGGAAGGAGACAAGATGCCCTTCAACAGATGAATGGATAAAGATGTGGTCCATATATACAATGGAATATTACTCAGCCATCAGAAAGGATGAATACCCAACATTTGCATCAACATGGTTGGAACTGGAGGAGATTATGCTAAGTGAAATAAGTCAAGCAGAGAAAGACAATTATCATATGGTTTCACTTATTTGTGGAACATAAGGAATAGCATGGAGGACATTAGGAGAAGGAAGGGGAAAATGAAGTGGGGGAAATCAGAGGGGGAGACGATCCAAGAGAGACTATGGACTTCAGGAATCAAACTGAGGGTTTTAGAGGGAGGGGGGTGGGGGGATGAGTGAACCCGGTGATGGGTACATATTGCATGGAGCATGGGGTGTTATATGCAAACAGTAAATCATGAAACACTACATCAAAAACTAATGATGTACTGTATGGTGACTAACACAACATAATAAAAAATTATTTTAAAAAGCCAATATATCCTACAATACAGAGAATAGAATTTTTAAAGGATTGGAAGTATATATTTAAGAAACTGAATTTATGTTTTTAGCCAAGATATAAATCAAGTCTAAGTATGAATACATTTTTATATGATAACAGATTCATTAATTTTATCCTAAAAGCATTCTCCGTGAAGAAGATTTTGAAGTTGTATTTTCACAAAACCAGGGTGAAAAACAAGAAAGACAAAGATGTTGGATACAATAATTGCTGGAGTTGTCTATGAGTCCAATTAAAAAAATAAAAAATAAAAAAACTTCCCTGTCATGCAGTAAGCCTAAAATTAATCTTTCCAAATTTGAACTAGAAGCCAGTTGCTCTAAGATGAATGCTTTCAATATAAAAGAATAGTACAAAGATTAAAATTTATAAGAATTTGCAAGATGTTAGAATAAATAAGAAAAATGGAAAGTAATCTCAAATTGCAGGAAAAACAAAAACATGTCCAAGAAAGATATGATCTAAGTATAAAGCAAAATAGAGTGTGGCTTATTATAAACAATTAATAGACAAGAATGAAAGGGAAATATAATTTTCTTTGATGTTAGAGATATCAGTTTTTGGGTATGGCATAAGGTCATAACAGCAGAACTGAAGAGAAGGAAAGAACAATAGCACACTGATGGCTCAAGTAAAATATATTCACCTGGGGGTGTGTGGGTGGCTCAGTCAGGTAAGTGTCTGCCTTTGGCTCAGGTCCTGATCTTGGGGTCCTGGGATAGAACCCTGCATGGGGCTCCCTGCTCAGCAAGGAGTTTGCTTCTTCCTCTCCCTCTGCCCCTCCCCCACTGCTCCTGCTCTCTCTCTCTCTCTCAAATGAATGGATAAAATCTTAAAAATTATATTTGCCTCATCATAATTATGTAAATACTGTTTACTGGCTGTCAAGTTTTAGAGTCAGGATGAAGAACTTGATTTTAGTTATTGAATAGAAGCATAATGTGACAGAACTTTAAAAGAAGGAGAACTTGAGTGGAGGTAGAAGTTACACTCAGAAAGTTAACGTTCTCATTTTAAAGAGCAGCAAATCAGAAGACACCGGAGAATGTTTATGAGTTAAACTTATTTATTTGAGAGAGATGGGGGGAAGCACACAAGCAGTGGAGAGGGGCAGAGGGAGAAACAGACTCCCCACTGAGCAGGGTGCCTGAGGCGGGCTCGATCCCAGGACCCTGAGATCAGGACCTGAGCTGAAGGCAGATGCTTAATCGACTGAGCCACCAAGGTGCCCCTATGAGTTAAACTTAAAAGGTACAAACTTATCCATGGTTCATCTGTGTAGTTACAAAGCTATCCATTAAAGGAACTAAAATTAGTGATAAAATAATCAAAATATTAAAGTAGAGGAAAGAGAAATTGAGGTCATTTATCTACTGGAAAAGGAATATATGAAGTGATATCTTTTGCAATTTGAAGATAATCACAAAATACTGATAGAAATATTTTAAAATAATTCTAAGAATCTGTACTTTAGGAGAGTAAGTCAGATTGATCCTTTTTTCATCCTTTTTGCACTATTTTTATACTGCATGGCATTAATTAATTTTTAATACAATAAACATAAATAGTATTTGTGGATACAATTAAATGTTTAGTATTAATATGACCAAGTCCACTGCTTTTATTCTCCATCTTCCACTCTTCCAACATATACCAACAAAAGTATATAGAATATTCAAAAAATAAGCAAATATATAAATTTAAACATTTAGTCCTATTAGCAGTGAAAATTTGTTTAGCCACTTAATTATTACAGCTGTAATAATTAACTTTACAGCTGTCAATCGCAGTAGAAATCTTCCAAATATTCCATCTGTTTCCATATGACTTATTTCTTTCATTTTTAATGACTCTCAAGGGAGGCAATAGTTTTTTTTTTTAAACCAAAATTCATTTCAATATTTCGGTCATCTTATCAAGAACAAAAAAGCACAAAATCTATTATTTTTCCATCATATCTTCCCTTGTTCTTAAACCATTTTTGCCTCTTGAATAATATAACACTGTTTGCTTTTCCTTCTAGTTTTCTAAGGAGTGTCAGTAAAAAATCCATGCGCCCTATTGCAATGGAATTCAAATGCTTTGTTGACAGGGGCTGGGTTCATATATTTATGTAAAGAGGTAAAATTATTAAATATATAATAACCTTCATATTTTAAATTATAATTTGTGCACTAATTCTCTACCTGCTGTGTTATTTAGGCTCATCTGAAAGTCTTATTTTTATTCCCTTTAGCTAAGTCGAATTTATATTTCTGGAATGTTGTTCACATCCAACCACTGTCCATTTTCAAAAGTGTCTTTGACATGTCCTTCTGTAATGGAAAATTGTCTAGGGAAAGCTAAAGAAAAAAACAAACAGAAAACACATACTTGGAGTGAATTTTTTTATTACTTGTTATGGTTAATCATTTCAAAGTTTTAACACTTTCATTGAACAGGAAAGCATGCTTTTACCTAGACTGTTTTTTAGCTGTTCCACTATTTTTTTAAATGAATAATACAGAGTATCCTAAAAGCTCTCATTTGCTTTCTGTGTTAATTGAAAGAAAGCATTTATTGTCTAACTTACAGAGTAGGTAAGATTAATTTCTAAATGTACTGAAATGTATCATAATTTTATTCCTTCAATAAGTTACTTATTAATGAGAAATGAATTTTAATCCTGAATAGATTGAGAACTTGTCAATTGTTTTTCTACCTTGATCTGAAAGTTATTTTTATTTCTCACTAGTTCTTTTTTAAACTGCTCTACCCCTTTCCACAATTATTTTCTTGAGAACAGTATGTTTCATTTCAAAGGCCAATAGGGGAAAAAATCTCCTCTATAAGGATTTTTTTAATTACAATTTATGAAAATGAAAATGAAATTGACTTGATATTAGTATGTAGGGACAAAGGGTTCACACTTTCAGTTTACTTTATTATAACATATCTCATTTAAATGGCGTTCAATTCCTGCTCCCTCTTCTTAACTAGATCATAGCAAAAAACTTCTAAATAGCTGCTTTTCGCCGCCAGTCTCATTCCAAACAAGGCCCATCCACTTTACACTCTGTTGCCAAAGTTAATTATCTATAACACGAAACCAATTATATCACATTCTTCTGTAAGAATTTGTTAGCTCCCAATTATGATGGGACAAATTCCAATTTCCCTAGCAAAACAAACAAGGCCCTGTACAATTTATTTACAACTGCTTCCTACCTCATTGCCCTCTTCCACCTCACAGCCAGGTTTCTCAAAAGACTTTCTTTTGCCTTTTCCTTTTTTTTTAAACCATCCCCTCACTGCCTCATTTTTCTCCCTATTACTTTGTAAACACCCTCCCTCCATGTATCTTCAGTTCCAAGCAGCCATTAAAGATTGGGAGCTCCTTCAAACTTAAGCCTCAGCCTTCTCTTCTTATTATTCTGTAATCTCTTCCTGGATGATTGCATCCACATCTACAACAATCACCATGCAGATAAAGAGGATTCATAAATCAAAATCAGCACACTAGATCATTGCACTGAACCCTGGACCCTATGACCCTAACTGCCCACTTGACACATATCCTTGAACGTCTCCAAAGAATCTCAAACTCAACTTGCTCCCAACCAAACTCATAAATTTATTCCAAAACCCATTCTATTCAATAAGTTTTACTACTTGCTATCTTTTTAAGAAATAAAATGCGTTTGAGTCAAGCTTGATATATTTACCTCACCATCCCCTACTCCCTTAGCCAATAAATTAAGGATTTTATTGTCATTCTTAATTATCTACTAGAGTTTTCTAAGCTGCAGGTCTCAAGTTTTGATATCAAGGTTTGACCATCACTTTTTTCTTGTAGTGAGAAATAATATAGTAAATTAAAGCTGAAAGATATTAGAGAAAATTTTAAGTCATAAAGGCTTATTTTCATCATAGATTGTGTTTGAATGTGTGACCATGCATGCACACATTGGATTGAAATGTAAAAATTATTTTATATTGTAGACCATGGTCAAAATTGTATTTTGTCTTTGTTTCCATGCCTCTATCGACCATCACTTTCTTAGTCCAAGTTGCCATTGGATTATTTTAGCAAACTGCCTAGGACATAAGTTCCACTCAATTAATATGAATTAATTACTCTAATCTTTGGCTTTTTCAATTTCATATCTTACTGGTCTCCTTCACAAGCTGTACTTAATCACATCCAACTTCTCTCCATTCTGTAGATATTTGTGTCAAAATACACTTGTCCATGTTGTTTCCTCCATTTTAAATGCCAGGATCCCCTAGTGACTGATATCTGTGAGGGCAAAGTCAGAGCTTGTCCTGCTCAACATTGTATCTGGTGATTTCACAATATCTGGCAGATAGTAAATGTTTCATACATAGCTTTTGACTGAGTGGATGAATGAATAAATACATGAATGAAACAGTGTTAGAAAGTTGAAACATTTTAAGGGAATCAAAATCATTTACTCGAAAACACAATTGAAAAACTGGTGGTTTTAAAATCAACCTATTTTGTTTGAATTAAGCCAGTTTGCTTCAAAATACTTTGTATGTATTGCTATGTGTACACTAAAAAAATAGAACTCAAGCTTATTTTCCAGAGTGGCTGCACCAGCTTGCATTCCCACCAACAGTGTAGGAGGGTTCCCCTTTCTCCACATCCTGGCAAACATCTGTCGTTTCCTGACTTGTTAATTTTAGCCATCCTGACGTGTGAGGTGATATCTCCTTGAGGTTTTGATTTGGATTTCCCTGGTGCTGAGCGATGTTGAGCACTCTTTCATGTGTCTGTTGGTCATTTGGATGTCTTCTTTGGAAAAATGTCTGTTCATGTCTTCCGCCCATTTCTTGGTTGGATCATTTGTTCTTTGAGTGTTAAGTTTGATAAGATCTTTGTAGATTTTCAATACTAGCCCTTTACCTATGATAAATTTTTGCTGTTTGTCATAGTAACAAAATGATGTAAAGTTTCCTAAGGTTTACTTTTAAACACATTATTACCACTTTATTTCCTATTTAATCTCTTTGGGAGAAATGTGTTATTTTAAAATGATCTATCAAGGGCGCCTGAGTGGCTCAGTTGGTTGAGCGACTGCCTTTGGCTCAGGTCATGATCCTGGAGTCCCGGGATCGAGTCCCGCATCGGGCTCCCTGTTCAGCAGGGAGTTTGCTTCTCCCTCTGACCCTCCCCCCTCTCATGTTCTCTCTCTATATCTCATTCTCTCTCTCAAATAAATAAATAAATAAATCCTTAAAAAAATTAAAAAATATAAAATGATCTATCAGTATAATTTAATACTGAAAGAACAATAAAATTATTTTAATGCAAAAAGGGATTTTCCACTGTAATGTAACTGTAAAACATGGTTTTTCATTCACAACAGGGTGTGTGGTATAGAGCTTTAGTATAGCTAGTACCACTAAGAAGTATAAAATACAATATTACAAAATCAGTGGGAAACAAACAACCAAAGAAAACTGTTTTTTTCTTTTTTCTTTATTCAACGTGTTCAGGTATTAGTATTGAAGATGCTCTGTAACAAGGTGCAAATTATGGATGAAGTGAATCAGATTTGCTCAGCATATAAACAGATTATAAAGTTAGTTATGTGGATATAGTTCTGCTGTGTTGATTGCTATAGGACTCAGATTACATATGACAGAATGATGACCAAATTTAGATGATTTACACAGTGATGTTTCACATGTCCCTGTGAGATAGGAATTATTTTTCCTGATTTTAAAGATAAGCAAATTGAGGGCCAGGAAATCTAAATAGTGTGGCAAAGTCAAGGTTCCTCCCTTGGCATTCTGTCTCTAGACCTTGTTCTCTTTACAACTGTCACACTCAGATTCTAACCATGTCTAAAAGTTTTCATGATCCATGGGTCAGTGGAGTCAGTGGGTAGAGATACATCATGATCAAGACATTCACACTTTACACTAGCAAATTGGCTGTAAAAAAATACTACTGTCCTTAAATAAATGAACCATACTGGGACTCACATTGGAGTAGACAGCTATTATGAAACAGCTCTACTTCACACCAAGGCTTGGGGCCTCTAAGAAGATTGTCCAGTTGTTGCACTGATGTGCCAGGTTCCAAACAGTTTATAAACCCCACAGAGGGTATTTTTCACATCCCACAAAAATCTATATTTTCAGATAATTTGAGATGACCCTCAAATTAGATTACAATCTGTTTATCTACTCACACATTACTTGAGAGATAGAAAGAAACTTAATTTGTATATATTGTTAAAACATTTTCCTTTCCCTCTCTCCAGTAACCAAAGCCACTGTTCAGGGCACTTTTTAATTTCTATTTTTTCCTCCTAAGCAGTGCATGTTGTCACAGTCCGATCTAGACTCTTCTCTCTCTCTGTCATCCACTATTTATTGTCCTGCAAAGTATCAAGAAAAAGAAAGATAAAAATCTTGAAACCTGCCATGTACTAAGTAATTTCCCATACTTTGAGGAATCCAAGTCTTGGGAAGCTTGTTTCTTAAGTTACATGGTACACTAGTGGCAGAGCTAAATTGGAAATCAAGCCAACCTAACCCCAAAGACTGTTTACCTTCCACAATCCCACTAGAAAGCACCCTCTCAAGAAGGGAAATTTATTTAAAAATCTGAAATAGAGGCACCTGGGTGGCTCAGTCAGTTAAACGTCTGACTTCGGCTCAGGATATGATCTCAGGGTCCTTGGATCGAGTCCCACGATCAGGCTCCCTGCTCAGTAAGGAGTCTGCTTCTCCTTCTCCCTCCGCCCCCCCTTCGTGTGTGGGCTGTCTATCTCTCTCTCAAATAAATAAATAAAATCTTTTTAAAAATCTGAAATATTTATAGTTCACATTTATTTTTTCCTATTAAAAATGAAAATGATTCCATTATGTCTTATAGGGAAACATGTATATTACTTCAATTTAGATTTATTCCTTTATGGAGTAAAATAATATGCATTAGAGATTTGGCACTATTTATTTATTTATTTAGTATAGTTGACCTACAATGTTGCATTAGTTTCAGGGGTAAACCATAGTGATTTGACGAGTTTATACATCATGATATGTTCACCACACCATACAACACTATTATAATGTCATCGACTATATTCTTTATCAACTATCCTTTTTAGCCACTCATAGACAGGAGATGAAAAAGATGGGGTTCCTATCTTTCCCCTACCCAAGTCCTTCTGTTTCTCTTGGCTATAAAATCATCTCTTTTGGAGTTAAAAATGGAAAAAAATGAATCCTAACAATAGTGACGTTTCTCACAAAAATTTCTAGGTATTCTAAACAGCAGTGCTGGATTGTCTCCTGATGCCCAGAGGTGTCAATCTAATGCAGGTGTTGGCCTTGCATCTGACAGAAGAATCTTATTATTCATCTCTAAGAATGAACATCTTCCAAAATCCATTAACTTGAGTCTGTTGCTTAAATTGCTTAAATAAACACATAAGCCTAGAGACATGTATTATGCTTTCCCTTACTATTAAATTCCAGATAAATATGCTAATTATCAACAAGGACTTAATGTTTCATGGTTCATACATAATGTTCACATTTATACAGGGACTTTCCATCTAAGTTCAAAAGAACTAATAATGTAGAGTTTTCAAGAGGCTAGGTTTAAAGTAACTATCACTTCCAAGTTCATGTATATTTAATGAGTTAATTATACAAAGTAATGCGTCCATATGTGTTTAGCATATGTACAGAATTCAGTATTATGGACACACATACACGCACACTCACACATATACTTCTTATAGTAATCAACTCTTTCTTATAGCCCCAATAAGTTCTTATAGCCTGGAACTTATTGGCCAAAAAACTCAAATGTATGAATCAGAAGTAATTATAGAAGTGGTAATAGTCTAAGTGATGGGAGATATAATAGTTGCTATTATTGTTATTATCATTATATTAGAAAAGTTTCTTCTGTAAAGACTGTATTAAAAGATGCCATGAGTATTTTTTTTTTAAGTCAAGGATCTTGTTTACCATAACTCATACCTTAATGGTTAAATGATGGTGTTTCAATAGTTAGATATATGTCATAGGGAGAAAAAGATACATGAGGTTGTAATTCTAACCAATAATATTTGTATTACATTAACATTTTAATATGGTTTTATTTACAGTTCTTTCAAATAATATATTCAAAACTGCTTCAAAATGCTGAAATATAAATATAAATAAACATTAATATTAAAATTACTCAGATTTGTCAAATTTCACTGTTATTTTTCTTTAAGAAGTAATTAAATTTTATTAAGAAAAAGAAGCACTGGGTTTATACACTAAGCAAATGAGTTTGTTTTAGAAGTTCTTACCAATGTAGTTTGATAATATTAACAAAATAATGGAAACAAGAGTTTTTTAGTTTTTATTTAAATTTCAGTTAGTTAACATACAATGTAATATTAGTTTCAGCTGTATCATGTAGTGATTAAACACTTACATACAACACCTCCTAAACATCCAAAGTGCATTCCTTAACCCCATCACCTATTTAACCAATTCCCCTCACCCATATCCCCCTAGTAACTACCAGTTTAGTATCTATAGTTAAGAGTCTGTTTCTTGGTTTTCCTATTTCCCCTGCCATATTAATTTTTCTTTCTTAAATTCCACTATGAGTACTGGTATTTGTTTTTCTCTGACTTATTTCACTTAGCATAATACTCTCTAGCTCCATCCATGCCATTGCAAATGGCAAGATTTCATTCATTTTTATGGCTGAGTAATATTCCATTGGATATGTATACCACATGCTCCTTTATTTCTTTTTTCAAGGTTTTATTTAAATTCAAGTTAGTTAATATACACTGTAATATGAGTTTTAGGTGTAGAAATTTTAGTGATTCATCACTTATATACAACACCTAGTACTCATGACAGCATCCTCCTTAATACTCCTCCCCCATCACAGCATCCTCCTTAATACTCCTCACCCATTTAAACCATCCCCTTACCCACCTCCCCTCCAGCAACCCTCATCTCTATAGTTAATATGTTTTATGGTTTGCCTCCTTAATGCTCCTCACTCATTTAAGCCATCCCCCTGCCCACTTCCCCTCCAGGAACCCTGTTTTTTTTCTCTATAGCTAACAGTACGTTTATGGTTTGCCTCTCTTTTTTTTTTTTTCATTCTATGTTCATTTGTTTGTATCTTAAATCCCACATAAGAATGAAATTATATAGTTTTTGTCTTTCTCCGATTGACTATCTCACTTAGCATAATACTCTCTAGCTCAATCCATGTTGTTGCAAATGGCAATATTTCATTCCTTTTTAAGGCTGAGTAATATTCCACTTTATATATATGCCACCTCTTCTTTATCCATTCATCAGTTGATGGACATTTGGGCTCTTTCTATAATTTCGTTATTGTTGATAATGCTGCTATGAATATTGGGGTGCATGTGTCTCTTTGAATCAGTATTTTTGTTTCCTTTGGGTAAGTACCTAGTAGTGCAATTGCTGGATTGTAAGGTAGTTCTATTTTTAACTTTTTGAAGCATCTCCATACTGTTTTCCAGAGTGGCTGCACCAGTTTCCATTCCCACCAACAATGTAAGAGGGTTCCTCCTTCTCCACATCTTTGCCAACATCTGTTGTTTCTTGTGTTGTTAATTTGAGCCATTCTGGATGGTGTGAGGTGATATCTCATTATGGAATCTATTTATATTTCTCTGATGATGACCGATGTTGAACATTTTTTAAGATGTGTTTAAGATGATTTTTTTTAAGATTTTATTTATTATTTGACAAAGAGAGACACAGAGAGAGAGGGAACACAAGCAGGGGGAGTAGGAGAGGGAGAAGCAGGCTTCCTGTGGAGCAGGGAGCCTGATGTGGGGCTCGACCTCAGGACTCTGGGATCATGACCTGAGCCAAAGGCAGATGCTTAACAACTGAGCCACCCAGGCGCCCCTGATGTTGAACATTTTTTCATGTGTCTGTTAGCCATTTGGAAGTCTCTGTCTTCTGCTCATTTCTTAGCTGGATTATTTTATGGGTGTTGAGTTTGATAAGTTCTTTATAGATTTTGGGCCCTTATCAGACACGTCCATTGCAAATATCTTCTCCCATTCCATAGGTGGCTTTTTAGTTTGTTGATTTTTTCCTTTGCTATGTAGAAGGTTTTTATCTTGATGAAATCTCAATAGTTCATTTTTGCTTTTGTTTCTCTTGCCTGTGGTGATGTGTCTAGTAAGAAGTTGCTATGGCTGATGTCAAAGAAGTTGCTGACTGTGTTCTCCTCTAGATTTTGATGATTTCTTGCCTCACATTTAGGTCATTCATCTATTTTGACTTTATTTTTCATACGGCATACGAAAGTGACCCAGTTTCATTCTTCTGCATGTTGCTGTCCAGGTTTCTGAATACCATTTGTTGAAGAGACTATCTTTTTCCCATGGATAGTCTTTCCTGCTTTGTTGAAGAGTACTTGACCATATACTTATAAGTTTCTTTCTGGGTTTCCTATTATACTCCACTGATCTATGTTTCTTTTTTGTGACAGTACCACACTGTCTTGATGATTGCAGCTTTGTAATATAGCTTGAAGTCTGGAACTGTGGTGCCTCCAGCTTTGCTTTTTCAAGATTGCTTTGGTTATTTGGGGTGTTTTGCAGTTCCATATACATTTTAGGATTGTTCTAGCTCTGTGAAAAGTGCTGGCGGTATTTTGATAGGGACTGAATTAAATCTACAGATTTCTTTGGGTCGTATAGACATTTTAACAATAATTTTCCTTCCAATCCATGAGCATGGAATGATTTTCCATTTCTTTGTGTCATAATCAATTTTTTTAAATCAGTGTTTTAGGGCGCCTGGGTGGCTCAGTTGGTTAAGCGACTGCCTTCGGCTCAGGTCATGATCCTGGAGTCCCGGGATCGAGTCCCACATCGGGCTCCCTGCTCGGCAGGGAGTCTGCCTCTCCCTCTGACCCTCTTCCCTCTCGTGCTCTCTATCGCTCTCATTCTCTCTCTCTCAAATAAATAAATAAATCTTTTAAAAAAATAAATAAATCAGTGTTTTATAGTTTTCAGAGTACAGGTCTTTTGCCACTTTGGGTTTATACCTAGGTATCTTATGGTTTTGGTACAATTGTAATGGGATTGATTCCTTGATTTCTCTTTCTGCCACTTCATTATTAGTGTATAGAAATGTAACATATCTCTACATTGATTTTGTATCCTGTCACTTTACTGAATTTATGCATCAATTCTAGCAATTTTTTGTGGAGTTTTTTGGGTTATCTATATAAAGTATCGTGCCACCTGCAAATAGTGTAAGTTTGATTATTTCTTTCCTGATTTGGATGGCTTTTATTTATTTTTGTTGTCTGATCACTGTGTCTAGGACTTCTAGTAATTTGTTAAATAAAAGTCGTGAGAGGACACATCCCTGTCTTGTTCCTGAGGAAAAGGTCTCAGTTTTTCCCCATTGAGGATGATATTACCTGTGAGTTTTTCATATATGGCCGTATATGTTGAAGTATGTGCCCTCTAACCCTACTTTGTTAAGGGTTTTTATCATGAATGGATGTTGTATTTTATCAAATACTTTTTCTGCAGCTATTGAAAGGATCATATGGTTCTTATCCTTTCTTTTATTAATGTGATGTATCACATTGATTGATTTGCAAATATTGAACCAAACATGCAGACCAGGAATATATCCTGCTTGATCCTGGTGAGTGATTCTTTTAATGTAATGTTAGATTCAATTTGCCAGTATTTTGTTGAGAATTTTTGCATCCATGTTCATCAAGGATATTGTCCTGTAGTTCTCTTTTATGGTGGTGCCTTTATCTGATTTTGGTATCAGAGTCATGTTGGTCTCATAAAATGAATTTGGAAGTTTTCCTTCCTTTTCTATTTTTTGGAATAGTTTGAGGAGAATAGTATTAACTCTTCTTTAAATGTTTGGGAGAATTTATCTGTGAAACCACCTGACCTTGGAGTTTTGTTTATTGGGAGTTCTTTGCTACTGATTCAATTTATTTGCTGGTTATCGGTTTGTTCAAGTTTTCTATTTCTTCCTGTTTCAATTCTGGTTGTTTGTATTTTTTTTAGGAATTTATCCATTTCTTCCAAGTTGTCTAATTTGTTGGCATATAGTTTGTTATAATATGCTCTTCTAATTGTATTTCTGTAGTGTTGGTTTGGATTTCTCCTCCCTCATATATGATTTTATATATTAGTTCCTTTCTCTTTTCTTGTTGATAAGTCTGGCTAAGGGTTTATCAATTTTATTATTTTTTTCATAAATCAGCTCTGGTTTCATTAATCTGTTCTACTGTTTTTTGTTTGTTTGTTTTAGTTTCTTTATTTCCCTCCTACTGGCTTTAGGTTTAATTTTTGTTCTTTTTTTAGCTCTTTTAGGTAACATTAGTTTGTTTCTTGGGGATTTTTCTTTCTTTTAGATGTATATTGCTGTATACTTTTAGGAACATTTTTGTTGCATACCAAAGGTTTGGGATCATTATATTTTCATTTTTTCCATGTATTTTTTTAATTTCTTCTTTGATTTCCTGGTTGACCTATTCATTATTTAGTAGCATGTTTAACCTCCATATATTTGTGGTCTTTCCAATTTCTTTTTCTTTTGGATGATTTCAGGTTTCAAAGCATTGTGGTCAGAAAAGATTCATGGTACAATCTCAGTCTTTTTGTACTTGTTGAGTCCTGATTTGTGACCTAGTATGCAATCTATTCTGAAGAATGTCCCATGTGCACTTGAAAAGAATGTGTATTGTTCTGCTTTAGGATGAAATGTTCTGACTATATCTGTTAAGTCCATCTGGCCCAGTGTATCATTCAACACCATTGTTTCCTTGTTGATTTTGTGCTTAGATGATCTGTCCTTTGATGTAAGTGTGGTTTTAAAGTCCCCTACTATTATCTTATTATTATTAATTAGTTCCTTTATGCTTTTTATTAATTGTTTTATATATTTGGTGCACCCATTTTAGGTGCACAAATATTTACTATTGTTAGATCTTCTTGTTGGGTTGTCCCCTTTATTATGATACAGGCCCTTCTTTGTCTCTTGTTATACTCTTCGGTTTAAAGTGTAGCCTTTCTGATGTAAGTACTGCTACTCTGGCTTTCTTTTGACATCTATTCGCAAGAAAAATATTTCTCCATCCCCTCACTTTCAATCTGCAGGTGTTTTTAGGTCTAAAATGAGTCTCTTATATGCAGCATAGAGATGGGTCTTGGTTTGTTTTTTTTTTTTTTTATCCATTCTCACAGCCTATGTCTTTTGATTGGAGTGTTTAGTCCATTTACACGCACAGTAATTATAGATAGATATGTATTTAGTGACATTTTATTACTTGATTTTTCATTGTTTCTGGAGATTTTCTCTGTTCTTTTCTTGTCTTTGTCATTTTTGTCTTTGTCTTTTCTTTCCACTCAATGAGTCCCCTTTAATATTTCTTGTAGGGCTGGTTTAGTTGTCACAAACTCCTTTAGTTTTTATCTGAGAAACTCTTTAACTCTCCTTCTATTCTGAATTATAGTCTTACTGGATAAAATATTCTTGGCTGCAGAATTTCCCAATTCAGCATGTTCAATATATCATGCCATTGCCTCTGGCTTGTCAAGTTTCTGTTAAGAAATCTCCAGCTAGCCTTATGGGTCTTCCCTTGTAAGTTAAGGACTTCTTTTGTCTTGCTGCTTTTAATATTTTCTCTTATCACTATATTTTGCAAATATAATTATAATATCTCTTGGTGTTGCCTTGCTTTTGTTTATTTTGATGGGAGTTCTGTGTGCATCCTGCACCTGGATGTGTTTCCTTCCACGGATTGGGGAAGTTTTCAGCTATTATTTCTTCAAATAAAGTTTCTGCCCCATTTGCTCTCTCTTCTTCTTCTGGGACTCCTATAATGTGATTATTATTACTTTTGATGGAGTCACTGAGTTCTCTAAGTTTGTTCTTCTGTTCCATAATTCCTCTTTCTCTCTTTTGTTCAGCTTCATTATTTTCCATTATTTTATCTTCTATATCACTTTCATTCCTCTGCTTCTTGCATCCTTGGGTTCATTGGATAAGCCTCTTTTGAATCTCAGTTATTGCATTTTTCATTTCTGACTGTTTTTTAACTCTTTTATATCTGGGGTAAGGGCCTCCCTGAAGTCTCCCCTTCTTTTCTCAAGCCCATTGAGGATCCTTATGATCGTTGCTTTAAATTCTCCATCAGACAAGTTGCTTATATCTGTTTTGCTTGGTCCTCTGGCTGTGACCTTATCTTCCTCTTTCATTTGGGATAAATTCCTCTATCTCGGCAGTTTGTCTAAGTCTCTGACTTCTTCTTTGTGTTAGAAAAGCCCATTATGCTTCCTGCTCCTGAGAGTAATAACTTTTGGAGAAAAGTTTTGTCCAGGACCTGGCACTTCAGGGAGTGTCTCTTGTGTTTGCTCCATGACTCTGTTTGTGTTTTGGCTGCCCTGTCCTTCAGACCAGTCATCTGCAGGGGCTCTCCTTGCCTGCAGTGGGCAGGGTTTGGTCATTGGCCAGACTGTGGTGAGTTAACTATGTGTGCTCTTGTCTGCTTATTAAATGAGACCTGATACATTTCCACTAGAACTAAAGCCCTGCAGAACTCTCTGGTCAGGAGATGCGGTGTGTGCCATGGTTTCTACTGGCCTTTTGGAGAAGAGACCTACCACACTGGGACAGAGGCAAGCTTGACCATGAAGGAGTCATGGTCAAGAGTGCAGGGGTGTGAGACTTTTGTAAGAAGGTTAGGAGGTTAGGCAGCTAGTATCAGGGCTAAGGTGCTATCCACAGGTGGCCTTGTTTATGCTGAGGGGTGGGGGCGGGAAATGGTGCCATCTGGTTCTTTTGTCCCTGGAGAGGCATCTCCATGAATGATATCTCCATGAATGATATCTCTCAGGGAAATGCTCTAAAAAGAGCAAATAATCTCCCCACTATATGCCCCCAGGCATTCTTCAGATCACTGTTTCAATGCCATCTGCCCCTGTGTTGTTTGCCTGCTTTGTCTCCAGAGTAGGACAGCACCATCAGGGCTTGATCCCAGCCAAGCCCACAGGCCTTTAAAACTCTAGTCTTTAAGCCCGGCTGGATGCCAGAAGTCATAAAAATCAGCCCCTGTAGATTTTGGGGAAATGTTCTTCTTGTGCATTCCCTTGTGCTCTCCTCTCTCTGTCACCTTCCTCCATGACCAGAGCTCCCTCCCCTCTATAGCACCCATGCCTGGTTTCTCCCCCAAACCATGTTTCCACAATTTCTACCTTCTTTGATGTGGCTTCTTCTCTCCTTTTAGTTGAGATTTTGTTCTGTCAGTCTTCAGGTAGGTTTCTGGGATATTTAAAATGATCTGATAGTTATCTAGTTGTGCTCAAAAGACAGATAAGCCTAGGGTTCTCCTACTATACCACGATCTTAGCCCCCCTCAATGTTATTCCTCATGATTTCAAATTTTACATGCAAAATCTTATAAAGTAGAAAATACAAATATTATATGGTAAATATCATAAAATATGATTCCTCTGTTGAGGTTTTTGCTGTTTTACTTTGAAAGAAATATGCATAAAAGTAATATTTCTAAATCGTATGATAGAAACACATTATAACATTAGAAATATGTGCTGAGCAGGGGTGCCTGGGTGGCTTAGTTGGTTAAAAGTCCAACTCTTGATTTCAGCTCAAGTCTCAATCTCAGGGTCATGAGTTCAAGCCCCACATTGGGCCCCAGACACATGAAAAAGTCATTTATACCACATCTACATATATTTTGTTTTGGTTTTTTTGTTTTTTAACTTTTTAATTTAAATTCAATTTAATTAACGTATAGTGTATTATTAGTTTCAGAGGTAGAATTTAGTGATTCATCACTATACCACAACTTTATCCATTCATGTGTTGATGGACATATGGGTTTTTCCATATTTTGACTATTGTGGACACTACTGCTATAAACATTGCGGTGTATGTGCCTGTTCAAATCACTATGCTTGTATCCTTTGGATAAATACCTAGTAGTACAATTGTAGGGTTGTGTGTTAGCTCTATTTTTAACTTTTTGAGCATCCTCCATACTGTTTTTCAGAGGGACTGCTCCAGGTTGCTTTCCCACCAACAGTATAAGAGGGTTCTCCACATCCTCACCAAATTCTGTTGTTTCCTGACTTGTTAATTTTAGCCATTCTAACCAGTGTCAGGCGGTATTTCATTCTGGTTTTGATTTGTATTTTCCTAATGCCAGGCGATGTTGAGCATTTTTTCATGTGTCTGTTTGCCCATTTGTATGTCTTCTTTGGAGAAATGTCTGTTCATGTCTTCTGCCCATTTCTTGACTAGATTTTTTTTGTTTTTTGGGTGTTGAGTTTGATAAGTCTTTTACAGATTTTGGATACTAGCCCTTTATTTGATAAGTCACTTGCAAATATCTTCTCCCATTTGGTAGGTTGCAATGTGGTTGTGTTGATTGTTTCCTTTGCTGTGAAAAATCTTGTTATTTGAAGTCCAAGAGTTCATTTGAAGTCCAAGAGTTCATTTGCCTTTAGAGAAGTTTCTACCAAAACGTTGCTGTGGTTGAGGTCAAAGAGGTTGCTGCTGTGTTCTCCTCTAGGGTTTTGATGGATTCCTGTTTCATATTTAGGTCTTTCATCTTGAGTATATTTTTGTGTATGGTGTCAGAAAACGGTCCCATTTCATTTTTTTGCATATGGCTGTCCACTTTCCCAACACCATTTGTTGAAGAGACACTTTCTTTCTCTTGGATATTTTTTCCTGCTTTGTTGAAGATTAGTAGACCATAGAGTTATGTTCAATTTTTGTGTTTTCTGTTCTGTTCCATTGATCTATGTGTCTGTTTTTGTGCCAGTACCATACTGTCTTGATGATTGCAGTTTGTAATAAAGCTTGAAGTCTGGAATTATCATGCCTCAAGCTTTGGTTTTCTTTTTCAACATTCTTTTGCTATTCGGGGTCTTTTCTGGTTCCATACAAATTTTAGAATTGTTTGTTCCAGCTCTGTGAAAAATAATGATGGTATTTGGATAAGGATTGCTTTGAATGTGTAGAGTGCTTTGGATAGGATAGACATCTTCACAATATTTGTCCTTCCAATCCATGAGCATGGAATGTTTTTCCATTTCTTTGTGTCACCCTCAATTTCTTTCATAAGTTTTCAATAGATTTCATTGTACAGATACTTTATCTCTTTGGTTAGGTTTATTCTTAGGTATCTTATGGTTTTGGGTGCAATTGTAAATGGGATCGATTCCTTCATTTCTTTCTTCTGCCTCATTGTTAGTGCATAGAAATGTGATTGTCTTCTGTGCATTGATTTTATATCCTGTCACTTTGCTGAATTCCTGTACAAGTTCTAACAGTTTTTTGGTGGAGTCTTTTGCATTTTCAACATAGAGTATCACGTCATCTGCGAAGGGTGAAAATTTGACTTCTTTGCTAATTTAAATGCCTTTTATTTCTTTTCATTATCTGATTGCTGAAGCTAGGGCTTCCAAGACTATGTTGAACAACAGTGGTGAGAGTGGACATCCCTGTCTTGTTCCTGACCCTAGGGGAAAAGCTCTCAGTTTTTTCCTGTTGAGGATAATATTCACCGTGGGGCTTTTTTGTATGTGGCTTTTAAGATACTGAACTATATTCCTTCTATCCCTACACCACAGAGAGTTTTTAACAAGAAAGGAGGCTGTATTTTGTCAAATGGTTTTTCTGCATCTATGAGAGGATCATATGGCTCTTGTCCTTTCTTTTATCAATATGGTGTACCATATTGATTGATTTGTGGATGTTGAACCACCTTTGCAGACAGGGAATAAATCCCACTTCATCATGGTGAATAACACTTTAATGTACTGTTGGATGCTATTAGCTAATAACCTGGTGAGAATTTTTACATCCATGTTCATCAAGGAATATTGGTCTGTAATTCTCCTTTTTAGCAGGGTCTTTGGTTTGGGGATCATGGTAATGCTGGCTTAATAGAATGAATTTGGAAGTTTTCCTTCCATTTTTATTTTTTGAAACAGCTTCAAAAGAATAGGTATTAATGCTTCTTTAAATGTTTGGTAGAATCCTGCTGGGAGGCCATTTGGCTCTGGACTCTTGTTTCTTGGGAGATTCTTGATTACTGATTCAATTTCTCTGCTAGTTATGGGTCTGTTCAGGTTTTCTATTTTTCTCTGTGTCAGTTTTGGTAGTTTATATGTTTCTAGAAATGCATCTATTTCTTTCAGATTGCCTAATTTTTTGGCTTATAATTGCTCATAATGTTCTCTTATAATTGTTTTTTTCCTTGAATTTTTTTATTGTTATGTTAATCACCATACATTACATCATCAGTTTTTGATGTAGTGTTCCATGATTCATTCTTTGTGCATAACACCCAGTGCTCCATGCAGAACTTGCCCTCTTTAATACCCATCACCAGGCTAACCCATCCCCCCCACCTCCCTCCCCTCTAGAACCCTCAGTTTGTTTTTCAGAGTCCATTGTCTCATGGATCGTCTCCCCCTCCGATTTCCCCCCCTTCATTCTTCCCCTCCTGCTATCTTCTTTTTTTTTCTTAACATATATTGCATTATTTGTTTCAGAGGTAAAGATCTGTGATTCAACAGTCTTGCAAAATTCACAGCGCTCACCATAACACATACCCTCCCCAATGTCTATCACCCAGCCACCCCATCCCTCCCACCCCACCCCCACTCCAGCAACCCTCAGTTTGTTTCCTGAGATTAAGAATTCCTCACATCAGTGAGGTCATATGATACATGTCTTTCTCTGATTGACTTATTTCACTCAGCATAACACCCTCCAGTTCCATCCACGTCGTTGCAAATGGCAAGACCTCATTCCTTTTGATGGCTGCATAATATTCCATTGTGTATATATACCACATCTTCTTTATCCATTCATTCTTATAATTGTTTTTATTCCTTCAGTGTTGTTTGTGATCTGTCCTCTTTCATTTATGATTTTATTTACTTGGGTCCTTTCTCTTTTCTTTTTGATAAGTCTGGCTAAGGGTTTACTGATTTTGTTAATTCTTTCAAAGAACTATATCTTAGTTTCATTGTATCTGTTCTTTTTTTTTAATTTCTAAATCATTGGCTTCTGCTCTTATCTTTATTATTACCCTTCTTCTGCTGGATTTAGGCTTTATTTGTTGTTTTTTTTTTTTCTAGTTCCTTTAGGTGTAGGTTTAAGTTCTGTATTTGACTCTTCTCGTTTCCTGAGAAGGGCTTTATTGCTATATACCTCCCTCTTAGGACCACCTTTGCTGCATCCCAAGGTTCTGAACGGCCATACTTACATTTTCATTTGCTTCCATGTTTTTTTTTAATTCTTTCTTAATTTCCTGGTTGACCCATTCATTCTTTAGTAGAATGCTCTTTAACTTCCATGCATTTGTGTTCCCTCAAAATTTTCTCTTGTGATTGAGTTCAAGTTTTAAAGTTTTGTGGTCTGAAACATGCATAGAATAATTTCAGTCTCACCTGATTTGTGACTCAGTATGTGATTTCTTCTGGAGAATGTTCCATGTACACTCAAGAAGAATGTGTTGCATTAGGATGAAATGTTCTGAATACATCTCTGAAGTCCATCTGGTCCAGTGTGCATTCAAAGCCCTTGTTTCCTTGTTGATTTACTGCTTAGATGGTCAGTCCATTGCTGTGAGTGAGCTGTTAAATTTCCCTACTACCATTGTATTATTATCAATGTGCTTCTTTAATTTTGTGATTAACTGGTTTATATAATTGCCTGCTGCCACGTTAGGGGCATAAATATTTATTTATAATTGTTAGATCTTCTTGTTGGATAGAACCTCTTTTATGATTTAGTGTCCTTCTTCATCTCTTATACAGTCTTTGGTTTAAAATCTAGTTTGTCTGATATAATTTTGGCTATTCCAGCTTTCTTCTGAAGTTCATTAGCATGATAAATGGTCTCCATCCCCTCACTCTGAATCTGGAGGTGTCTTTGAGTCTAAAATGAGTCTCTTGTAGACAGCATGTCAGTGGGTCTTTTTTTTTTTTTATTTAATCTGATACACTGTGTCCTTTGATTGGAGCATTTAACCCATTTACATTCAGAGTAATTATTGAAAGATATGAATTTAGTGCCTTTCTATTACCTGTAAAGTCACTGTTTCTATAGATTGTTCCTTTCTGGTCTTTGTTACTTTGGGGCTCTCTTTTCACTCAAAGGAAACCCTCTAATATTATATGCAAGGCTGGTTTAGTGATCACAAGTTCTTTTAGTTTCTGTTTGTCCTGGAAGTTCTTTATCTCTCCTTCTATTCTGAATGACAACCTTGCTGAATAAAGTATTCCTGGCTGCATATTTTTCCTATGTAGCACATTGAATATATCATGCCAGTCTTTTCTGGCCTGCCAGATCTCTGTGGACAGGTCTACTGAAAGCCTTATGTGTCTACCCTTGTAGTTTGTGGAGCTCTTGTCCAGAGCTATTGCAGGATTTTCTCTTTATCTTTGAAGTTTGCAAGCTTCCATATTATATATCAAGGTGTTGACCTATTTTTTTGTTTTTGTTTTTTGAAGGGAGTTCTCTGTGCCTCCTGGACTTGAATGTTTTTTCCTTCCCCAGGTTAGGGAAATTTTCAGCTACAATTTGTTCAAATAAACCTCTGACCCTTTCACTCTCTTCATTTTCTGGGACCCCTATTTTCCAGATATTATTTTGCTTTATGGTATTGTTTAGTTCTCGAAGTCTCCTTTGGTGATCCAACAGTTGTTTTTCTCTCTTCTTAGCTTTCTTATTTTCCATCATTTTGTCTTCTATATCATTGAGTCTCTCTTCTGCCTCATTTATCCTCGCTGTTAGAGCCTCCATTTTTCACTGCATCTCAGTAATAACATTTTTTAATTTTTGCTTGATTAGATTTTAGTTCTTTTATTTCTACTGTAAGGGAATCTCTAGTGTCTTCAATGGTTTTTCAAGCCCAGCTAGTATCTTTATAATCAGTGTTTTGAATTCTAGTTCCAACATCTTACTTATATCAAGCTTGATTAAACCCCTGGCAGTGAGTACTGCCTCCTCTTTTGATTTGGGGTGAGTTTCTCCATCTCATGATTATGTCCAGAAAAGAATAGAAGAAAGAGAGAGAAAAGACAAATATAACAACAGTAACAGAAAATTACAAACAAAACAAACCCAAAAAACAGAAACAAAACAAAATTAGAAAAATCAAACAAGAAGTAAAACAGAACAAAACAATAAACTAGATCCTGTCTGTTTATTAAAAGAAACTAGATTCCAAAATAGGAAAGAAAGAAAACAATCTTGTATATATATATATATATATAAAAATAAGATAAAATACAATGAAAGGAAACCAAAAATAAAATATACACATATATAACAAATTTAAATACAAATTTAAGAAAGAATAAAAAATGGAAAATATAAGAAAAGAGGTGAATAAAAATAAAACTGAAATACTAAAGAATATTAATTAAAAAAAAACACGAAAGCTATATAGTGTTTTCCCCAAGAGCTGAAATTTTGAAGCTCTCTATGATCTGTTGTTGGTACTAGCTGGTTGTTCCTACTAGTCCTCTGGAGGTGGGGCCTGTTCTCTTAATTCTCAGGTGATCTTGCCCTGGTGGAATTGCACCCCCTTTACCCAGGTGCTGGGCTCAGTTTAAGTGGCTCTGGATTGCACTATGTGGCACTGTTTTGCTCCCTGAAAGCTTTCAGCAATGCTTGGTGGGATAAAGATGGTGTGCTCTCTCTCTAGCCCTGGAGCTGAAAGTTTGCACCCCTCACTCTTCAGTAAGCCCTCACAGAGAGTCAACCACTCCTGTCTCCCTGGTTTCTGTCCTAACTCTGTGTTCATCCAGCTTATGACAGAGCATTTTTATCTCAGCCACACAACCCAGTTATGAGTCTCCAAACTGTACAGACTCCTGCAGCATGGAGCAGGCATTTCCTCCCAGGAGAGGGACGGGGCTTTTGTCGCAGGACAGTGCAAGTTTGTGGTTTATGGCAACACTGAGCAGAAAGCCAGTGTCTAGACTCACTGTTTTCAGCCAGCTTCCCTGCTAAAATGCCTGGGAACTCTGCCACACTCAGGCACCCCCATTCTTTTCGTGGCCCCGAGGACCCTGAGACCATGCTGTGCCACCTGGGATTCTGGCCCGTTTTGTCACCTGAGCACCTTTAAGCCAGGGATGTCCTCCACTGTAGCAGACTTCTAAAAGTTCCAGTTTTGCACTCTACTGCTTATACTACTTTGCAGTAGCCTCGTTAATCAGGCTCCCTAAACTCCTTCATATCCTCCAGTATATTGCCCCAGATTCATGTCTCTGCACCTCCTACTCTCCAAAAAAGTGATTGCTTTTCTATTTGTAGATTTGCAACAATTCTTTTCTCAGATCTCCAATTGATTTTACAGGTGTTCAGAATGATTTGATAACTATCTAGCTGGATTCCAGAGACCAGATGAAATTAGGGTTCCCTACTCCTCCGCATCTTAACTCCTCCTGTTTTTTGTTATTTTTGGTGGATATTGTAAGCTCCATTCATAGCCTTGTCTGAGCTGTCTCCACACCAAACACCTCAGCAGTTTCCTATAGCCACATTCTCATTGATTGAATAAAAGATGTTCTTTTCCTTTGTTACTCTGTTACTTCATGTATGTAGTTCCTTTGCATCTCATCTTTGAAATCCTTGCTTGCTTAATAGGAAAAATCTTCTTTGACACACCAACTATTTTAAACCAAATCCAACAGATGTTATATTGTTATCTTACTAGTCATGTCATTTTTCTGAAAATTGTCCACTTGCAGATTCCTCAGGAAGGACCCAGAACAAAAATCTTCTCTGATATTTGCAATTTCAAAACAATTACTTCTGAACAGGTGGGCTAAATATAAAATACAAGCACACTATTTCTTTCCATGAATATTTTTATTGTTAAAAGGAATGGTGACAATAAAATTATTTTTCACTTTTAACTGACTTAGTGGGGTTTTTGTTTGTTTGTTTTTTGCCTGAACACCAAATGATTCTATTTGTCTTTATCTCTAAAGTTTTATTATTTTAAATATATCATTTCTTAGTGTCAGTTCTAGTAGTCAATTTTTCCAGGAATACAGTGTGTTCTTTCACTGTACATTTTCAAGTTGTCTTTTATTTTTGGCAAGTTTTATTAAACTACAACTTTTAGAATTTGTCCTTATTGGTTTTTTTTTTTCTCTAGGGTCTCCTGTGAGACACATGTGGCACCTTTATATTTCTTTTATCTCTAACACTTTCTCAAACCCTCTTGAGTTTGAAAAGCGTTCCTTTATATTTATATATCTTATGGCATTATCTGTTGTGTCACTTGTTTTCATGTTATTTCTAGTTTAGTCATTTCTGATTTTTTTTGTTGCATTCTTGGTACTTTTTAAATTTTGTTGCTAATTTTTTAATTTTGCTGTTAAGTGTCCTTTTCTTCAAGCAGACCACTTAAAAGGCTTTCTCATTATTATTGATGTTTTTCTTTGTATTTATTTATTTATTTTTAAATTCATAGCTTTTAACATTTTCTTGATTTATTTTGATCACTTAAACTTATTAGGTTACAGTTTTTACCATTTAAAAAACTATGATTTTCTACTTTGACTATAGAGATGATACTATGCTCTTTTTCTTTTTCTTATATAATAAATTTATATGGATGTTAATTTACATCCTTTTCTGTGCACTATCATTTTAATGAAATGAGTTTTCCTCTACTTTTAGAAGGGCAGGATGTTCCAAGAGAAAATTTCCACCCTTATTTTTAGAGTTCCCTCTTGCAATTACGATTTTTTTGAAGGAAAGTGTTAAAGTGTGACCTAATGCTGAAATTTGACTCCCATTTTCAATTTTTCTGAAATTTCTCTTTCTTTGGACCATATTATTCCTATGTTATTCAATTTCCAGCAGTTTCTGCTAAATACATGGCTTTGTCTTGGAAAAGAGATTGTTTGATAATTTCTAAAATCCATACTCTCTAGTGGCTTCAGCTGTCAATCCTTGTCCCCTTCTACTAACTTGAAATTTGTGTACTAGTCAAACCCTTTCCTTTTGTCTGTATTTGCAGATTGACTCATTGTATTTTCCATTGAGTACCTATGGGCAAATTTATTGTTGTACTGTCTTAGGGCCATAAGAAACACAGATTCCTTTTTTATGCTTTTTTCCATACAGTAGATGATACTAAATAGTGTAGCTGTTGGTAGTTTGCAGTTTGGGGCTCAGGAGAAATTGTAACAAGTATTTTTTTTTTGTATATTTTATTTATAGTGTTTTTTTTTTTAATTTTGTCATTGCTGTTACTCTGTTACTGTCCACCATCATCCCATATTCTTCATTTAAAGAAATCATTCACTTGAATGTGTCCAAAAGTTAGACTTTCATATCTGTTCAAAACTCTTTACTAGTCTAGGAGCAGCAGTTTTTTTTTTTTAAGAGTTTATTTATTTGACAGAGAAAGAAATAGTGACAGCAGGAACACAAGCAGGGGGAATGGGAGAGGGAGAAGCAAGCTTCCCACCTGAGCAGGGAGCCTGATGTGGGGCTCGATCCCAGGACCCTGGGATCATGACCTGAGCTGAAGGCAGACACTTAATGACTGAGCCACCCAGGCAACCCAGCAGCAGTTTTTAAGTATCATTACTCTTTTCTTTGTAGTCAATAATTAGGAATTGACATCATTTTCACAAGGGAAAACAACTCTTTTAATAGAAATATTTTATACAATTTTAGAATGCAACCACAAATAAATAGACAACTTAATTATTTTAATCAAACAAACAACATTTCAAGAAAAATAACAAAAAAGAGAGAAGGAAATAAATTACACTTGGCAGTGATGGGAAATTTCTTTTGAGAACCTAAACATTTAAAACTAAATTCAGTTAAATGTTTAAATATTATGCATTATATCCAGGAAATAAAAATCTACAGTACTAACAATGTCATTGTTCTTTACATACTCAACATAAAACCTCTGCACTGGCTATCATGGTTGCAACTTAAGTCACAAGTTCAAAATAGTTATATAATTTATAAAGAGTCCTTGATAAAAATAGAGCATTCAAAAAATTAGTGACCAGAAATGAAAACCCAGCTCTCTACTCACCTCTATCCTCTTTGTATTAATTTTATTAATGCACCAAATTGGGAATTAATGGATAGTCCAGTATAGTTTCATGTTGGCAAAGACATTTGTTTTCTATGAGTTGGATGCATTGTCCAACAATAACAAAGCATTTCTCAAGAGTGGAGTAGCAAAACACAGGGGTTCTTTATATTCAGGCAGGATTTTTGGGTCTGTGCTCCTTTCAGTTCACTGAAATTAATTTTGCTTGACAGCTTTAAGACTTGAGTGCTGATTAGACAAGTTGTGGGAATAAAAATGAGTTGTTCTTTATGGATAACTGGAACTGTGGTAATTTTTTCACTTGACACTTGGGATTGGAATATTTGATCTCCTTGAGGAAAAGATAATATTTTATTTACCTTTATAAAAAATATATTTTATTTACCTTTTAATGCTCAGTACCTAAAAAAATCTTGTCATAGAGTAAAAGCTAAAAATATTTGTTACATTCAAGACTAAATAAGTAAATAAATGAATTAATGAATGAACAAATATAATCCAATCTTCACAAAGGAAAATTTACCCTTTTCATCTATCCTCATATTGAACACAACCCTTGGCAACTTATCATATCCAAAATACAATCAGTTAAAGTGGAATGGTCCTGCTCTTAGAACAGTGAATTTTATGCTTAAAATGAGCACAAACAATCCCTATAAGGCACTGTGCCACCAATAAAACAGAAAACAGTGTGGAAAATACTTTTCTCCTGAATGTTTCTTGTGCTATATTCTATTTCAGACCATGGATGATGATCAATTTTGCTGAAGAACTTTAGAGAATTTGACAATTCAGTTTCTCATATTTTTCCCAACATATGGCTTCCTTTCTACTTGGGATGCCATTATTTCTTCTTTGTTAGATAAAATGCAGTGGAGAAAGAGACTATATTTTTCTTCTTTTCTCTTGACTTTTAGTATTGCAAAATTACTAAAGAAAAATTTAATACACAGGGAAAATTTGTTCAAAAATAGCTCTATGTTTTAGTTTAATTAGAAAGGCAAACTAATGTTCTGCATTTATAACCAGCTTTGTACAAATCCAAATGATCTGGAGGAGAAGACTACATGAGTTAATGAGATTCACTAAGTATCCCAAACCTCCTTTCTATCCAAAGGTTCAAGTACCTCACAAAAGTTGTCAAAAGGGCACAAAATATTATAAATGCAAAATGTTATTATTTGTTTATGCATTTAAGCTAACTAGCACTAAAAATGCAAAAAACGGGGGGATTTTAAAAAGGCAACAAAATAAGTGGATTTTCTATTCAAGTAGCAAAGGAGCTAACCACAGTCAGGTGTGTGAAATTTACTGTCCCCTAGGTAATAGTTTTAACACAAACTTTTAATGGAAAAATGAGTAATTTAAACTAAATCAAGAAAAAAAAGAATAATATTCACAGCAACAGTGAAAACTAAGTGGGTTAATATATAACTTACGTAATTTCACACTGTCTCTAATGTGCTTATTACACGTAAAATGTACTTAATGAGCTTAATGTACTTCATGATATGTATACATAAAAATAATTAAGATAGTTAATTTTACATTTTGTGTATTTTAACTCAATAAAATAAATTTTAATAAAAAATATATAACCTACATAATTTTAGTCTGATTTTAAAAGAAAATTATATTTTCTTGTTAATGTTTTTCTGCACTCCTTTTTTTAATGTATTCAGCTATGTCAGAAATTTAAAACAAAACAAGACAGAAATCACCTAAAAAGCATCAGGATAGATAAACACTAGAAAAATATTAAAGAATATGATCTTCTTTAGTGTGTAGGAAATCTTCTTCATTTCATGAACAATATCTATTACTTTCCCAGATTCTGAGGTACAGAACAATATACCATGAATACTTTACATTATATATATTAATATAGTGTACTTATTTGTTTAAAAGGCTAACCGCTCAGATAATTCACATATAACACTAAGTCAGCTACCAGAAGTATTCAGAGCAGATAACGTGATTATTTTGTATCTTGACCTTACTATAAAATGGAAAACTCCTTAATTGGGAACTTTAAACTTAAGAATATTCATCTATACAAAGCTAGTAGCCAGAGCACAAAAGCATGAATTTTGCCCACAACCATCAATTGTGACCACTATTGTAGGCTACCATTTTCCACTTAGCTTTTTTTTCTTCTTAATCTATAACATGCTTCCTTTAAAAAAAAAAAAAAGATTTATTTGTTTATTTTAGAGAGAAAAAGGGAGAGAGTGAGCATAAGTGGGGGGAGGGGCAGAGGGAGAGAGAGAGAATCCCTGCTGAGTGCCGAGCCCGTTGTGGGGCTTAATCCCAGGACCCTGAGATCATGACCTGAGCTAAAATCAAGAGTTGGCTGTTTAAACAACTGAGCCACACTGGTGCCACCTACATGCTTACTTTTTAAACGTCAAATCTTCTTATGGACTTATTAATAAATAAACAAAATCTCTAGTCAGATACTTTAGATAATTTTATAAGAATTGAAAAGACTTAGGAGCCTGGGTGCCTCATTTGGTTAAGCGTCTGCCTTCGGCTTGGATCATGACCCCAGAGACCTGGGATCAAGTCCTAAGTTGAGGGTCCCTGCTCGGCGGGGAGTCTGCTTCTCCCTCTACTCTTCCCCCCGCTTGTGCTCTCTCTCTCTCTCATGCTTTCTATCTCAAATAAATAAATAAAATCTTTAAAAAAAAGAATTGAAAAGACATATGAAGAGTCAGAGCTGTGCTATCAATATTCTCAGGCAATATTAACATTCACATAGATGTGATATATTCATAGTTCTGTATTATGTAAATGGAGTTATGAGAAAATGACCTAAATACTATTGAAAAACTGCCTTTTGATAAGTGAAAAAACATCAGTATATATCACTTGTTTTAGGCATTTAGATTAGTGCAATTTGTAATTTTATCATTTGCCTTTGTGGGCAATCTTTATTCATTCAAACAATAATTACTTAAAAATTTGTTGTGGACCTAAGGTGCACCCAGAATTATTGATGGCTGGGAATGCAAAAATAAAAGCACCATCCTATTGTCAGTCTGTTGAGGATGAGTATATTAGGTGAGGTACAAATCAGTCAGAAAGTCTAGATTTGCAAAGATCCAGTGTTGTGGGAAAGGCTATTGGGGGGAAATACGAGCAGCTTTTGAGGCTGATGGAGAATATATAGGAGAGTATGAATATAATATAATATATATATAATATAATATATAGGAGAATATAATATAATAGGAAAGTATGGAAAGTTCAGATATGGAAAAATGTTCCAGATGATAAAGGGCTTATTAATACTATAAAATTTAGATTTTACTTTGAAAACAATGGAAAAATATTAGAAGAATTCAAAACAGGGGAGGGGCATACTAAGATATAATAATTCAAAATGAAACAAAACACTTGGCATCCAGAGAATAATTATTTAGAAGAGCGTTAAAATACATTTTGACCTTAAGAGCCCCGGAGCAAGATGGCGGAGGAGTAGGAGACCTGGATTTCGTCCGGTCTCAGGAATTCAGCTGAATAGGAATCAAACCATTCTGAACACCTACGAACTCAACAGGAGATCGAAGAGAAGAATAGCAACAACTCTCTGAACAGAAAAGCAACCACTTACTGGAAGGTAGGACGTGCGGAGAAGTGAATCCGAGGCGATATTCAGGAGGATAGACGGAGGGTGAGGGGCCTCCGTCAGCCGTGTCTGGCAAGTGATAGAGCAGTGGAGCACAAAATCAGAACTTTTAGAAGTTGGCTCCGCTGAGGGACATCTCTCCAGTGGCTAAGCTGGGGGTGGAACCCTCGCGGGACAGTGTGGTCTCAGGACCCTCAGGGTCACAGAAAGACCAGGGGTACCTGAGTGTGGCAGAGTTCCCAGGTATCAGAGCGGGGAAGCCAGCTGCAGAGACGGAGCTGAGGCGTGGGCTCTCAGCTCAGGGTTGCCATAAACTGATCCGCGGCCCATTCAGGCCACTGCTCCTCCAGCAGGGACCCAACAAGCAGCAGAGCTGGGGAGACTCCCCTTCCTCCCTTGCGAGGAGCGGCACGGGAGCGCACCGCAGGGATCTGCTGGGTTTGGAGACTCCACATGGGGTCAGATGCCAGAGATAGAAACACTTGGTCACAGGCCGGGTGAGCACGGAGTGCGGCCAGAGACTGGGGAGACGGGAATGACTGCTTTTCTCTGGGGCGCACTGGGGGAGTGGGGCCCTGAGTTTTTGGCTCCTCTGGGCAGAGATTGGGAGGCCACCATTTCCACTCTCATCCTCCAAAGCTCTACCGAGAGCTTGCAGAGAACAAAATCTCCTGAGAGCAAACCCAAGGAGATTGCTTAGCCCGGACCGACAAGGAGGAGGCAATTCCGCCTCCAGAAAAGACATTTGGGAACCATGGCAACAGGTCCCTCCCCCAGAAGATCAGCACGAGCAGCCAGCAAGCCAAGACTACCGATCAAGGAGAACGGGGGAACTCCAGCACTAGGGGACTACTGCACATAGAATTCATGGCTTTTTTTTTTACCATGATTCATTAGTTTTTCAAAGTTAATTTTTTAACTGTTTCTTTTTTTGAATTTTTCTTTTTCCCTTTTTCAACCAACATCTTATCAATCCCTTTTTTAAAAAAACATTTTTTATTTTTCATTTTTAGAGTCATATTTTATCCCTTCATAGTAGTTACCCTTATTTTTGGCATATATACATAAGTTGTTCTCTCTTTAAAATTTTGAGATACAGTTTCTTCTAACAGATCAAAATATACCCTAAATCACTAGTGTATGGCTTTGTTCTAGTCTCCTGCCTAATCACATTCTCTCCCTTTTTTTTCTTTTTTTTTAAATCTTCTTCTTTCTTTTTTCAAACGACTTCTTATCTTATCAAATCCTTTTATAAAATCTTTTATAATTTTCATCTTTACAGTCATCTTCCATCCCTTTATTGTATCAACCCTTATTTTGTACATATATAAGTCTTTCTTCCCTTAAAATTTTAGGAGGCACTTTCTTCTAACAGACCAAAATACGCCCAAAATCTAGTGTGTGGCACTAATCTATGCACTAGCCTGATCATATTTGATCATGTTCTGTTTTTTTGGTTTTGTTCTGTTTTTGTTTGTTTTTATCTTTTTCTTTCTCTTTTTTTCCCTCTTTCTTTTTTCTTTCTTTCCCTTTCTTTTCCCCTGGTTTCAGGTCTTTTCTGATTTGTATAGAGTATATGTGCTGGGGATGTTGTTAACCTGTTAGCGTTTTGTTCTCTCATTCATCTGTTATCCTCTGGACAAAATGACAAGACGAAAAAAATCACCTCAGCAAAAAGAACAAGAGGTAGTACCGTCTCCCGGGGATCTACTCAATATGGACATTAGTACGATGTCGGACCTAGAGTTCAGAATCATGACTCTAAAGACACTAGCTGGGCTTGAAAAAAGCGTGGAAGTTATTAGAGAAACCCTTTCTGGAGAAATAAAAGAACTAAAATCTAACCAAGTCGAAATCAAAAAGGCTATTAATGAGGTGCAATAAAAAATGGGGGTACTAACGGCTAGGATAAATGAGGCGGAAGAGAGAATCAGTGATATAGAAGACCAAATGATGAAAAATAAAGAGGTTGAGAAAAAAGAGAGAGAAACAACTACAGGATCACGAGGGCAGAATTCGAGAGATAAGTGATACGATAAGACGAAACAACATTAGAATAATTGGGATCCCAGAGAGAGAAGAAAGAGAGAGAGGGGCAGAAGGTATATTGGAGCAAATTACAGCAGAGAACTTCCCTAATATGGGGAAGGAAACAGGCATCAAAATCCAGGAGGCACAGGGAACCCCTCTCAAAATAAAAAAAAATAGGTCAACACCCCGACATCTAATAGTAAAACTAACTTTTTGTCAGAGACAAAGAGAAAATCCTGAAAGTAGCTCGGGACAAGAGATCTGTAACCTACAATTGTAGAAACATTAGATTGGCAACAGACCTATCCACAGAGACCTGGCAGGCCAGAAAGGACTGGCATGATATCTTCAGAGCACTAAACGAGAAAAATATGCAGCCAAGAATACTATATCCAGCTAGGCTGTCATTGAAAATAGAAGGACAGATAAAAAGCTTCCAGGACAAACAAAAACTAAAGGAACTTGCAAACACAAAACCAGCCTACAAGAAATATTGAAAGGGGCCCTCTAAGCAAAGAGAGAGCCTAAAAACAGCATGGACCAGAAAGAAACACAGATAATATACAGTAACAGTCACCTTACAGACAATACAATGGCACTAAATTCATATCTTTCAATAGTTATGCTGAATATAAATGGGCTCAATGCCCCAATTAAAAGACACAGGCTATCAGATTAGATTAAGAAAAAAGCCCCGTCAATATGCTGTGTGCAAGAGACTCATTTTAGACCCAAAGACACCCCCACATTGAAAGTGAGGGGGTGGAAAACCATTTACCATGCTAATGGACACCAAAAGAAAGCTGGGGTGGCAATCCTTATATCAGACAAATTAGATTTTAAACCAAAGACTGTAATAAGAGTTGAAGAAGGACACTATATCCTACTTAAAGGGTAAATCCATAAGAAGATCTAAGAATTGTAAATATCTATGCCCCTAACATTGGAACAGCCAATTATATAAGGCAATTAATAACAAAAGCGAAGAAACATATTGACAACAATACAATAATAGTGGGGGACTTTAACACCCCCCTGACTGAAAAGGACAGATCATCTAAGCAAAAGATCAACAAGGAAATAAAGACTTTAAATGACACACTGGACCAAATGGACTTCACAGACATATTCAGAACATTCCATCCCAAAGCAAGGGAATACACATTCTTCTCTAGTGCCCATGGAACATTCTCCAGAATAGTCACATCCTAGGTCACAAATCAGGTCTCAACCTGTACCAAAAGATTGGGATCATTCCCTGAATATTTTCAGACCACAATGCTTTGAAACTAGAAATCAATCACAAGAGGAAAGTCGGAAAGAACTCAAATACATACATGGAGGCTAAAGAGCATCCTACTAAAGAATGAATGGGTCAACCAGGAAATTAAAGAAGAATTTAAAAAATTCATGGAAACCAATGAAAATTAAAACACAACTGTTCAAAATCGTTGGGATACAGCAAAGGCAGTTCTAAGAGGAAAGTATATACCAATACAAGCCTTTCTCAAGAAACAAGAAAGGTCTCAAATACACAACCTAACCCTACACCTAAAGGAGCTAGAGAAAAAACAGCAAAGAAAGTCTAAACCCAGCAGGAGAAGAGAAATAATAAAGATCAGAGCAGAAATCAATGAAATAGAAACCAAAAGAACAGTAGAACAGATCAACGAAACTAGGAGCTGGTTCTTTGAAAGAATTAACAAGATTGATAAACCCCTGGCCAGACTTATCAAAAAGAAAAGAGAAATAACCCAAATCAACAAAATCATGAATGAAAAATGAGAGATCACAACTAACACCAAAGAAATACAAACAATTTTAAGAACATATTATGAGCAACTCTATGCCAGCAAATTAGATAACCTGGAAGAAATGGGTGCATTCCTAGAGATGTATCAACTACCAAAATTGAACCAGGAAGAAATAGAAAACCTGAACAGACCTCTAACCACTAAGGAAATTGAAGCAGTCATCAAAAATCTCCCAACAAACAACAGCCCAGGGCCAGATGGCTTCCCAGGGGAATTCTACCAAACATTTCAAGAAGAATTAATACCTATTCTCCTGAAACTGTTCCAAAAAAATAGAAATGGAAAGAAAACTTCCAAACTCGTTTTATGAGGCCGCCATTACCTTGATTCCCAAACCAAAGACCCCATCAAAAAGGAGAATTACAGACCAATATCCTTGATGAACACGGATGCAAAAATTCTCACCACAATAGTAGCCAATAGGATCCAACAGTACATTAAAAGGATTATTCACCATGACCAAGTGGGATTTATCCCTGAGCTGCAAGGTTGGTTCAACATCTGCAAATCAATCAACGTGATACAATACATTAACAAAAGAAAGAACAAGAATCTTATGATCCTCTCAATAGATGCAAAAAAGCATTTGACAAAGTACAGCATCCTTTCTTGATCAAAACTCTTCAGAGTATAGGGATAGAGGGTACATACCTCAATATCATAAAAGCCATCTATGAAAAACCTATGGCGAATATCATTCTCAATGGGGAAAAGCTCAGAGCTTTTCCCCTAAGGTCAGGAACGTGGCAGGGATGTCCACCATCACCACTGCTATTCAACAGAGTATTAGAAGTCCTAGCCACAGCAATCAGAAAACAAAAAGAAATCAAAGGGATCCAAATTGGTAAAGAGGAAGTCAAACTCTCACTCTTTGCAGATGATATGATACTGTATGTGGAAAACCCGAAAGACTCCACCCTAAAACTGCTAGAACTCATACAGGAATTCAGTAAAGTAACAGGATATAAAATCAATGCACAGAAATCAGTGGCATTCCTATACACCAACAACAAGACAGAAGAGAGACAAATCAAGGAGTCGATCCCATTTACAATTGCACCCAAAACCATAAGATACCTAGGAATAAATTTAAATAAAGAGGCAAAGGATCTGTACTCAGAAAACTATAAAACACTCATAAAAGAAATTGAAGAAGACACAAAGAAATGGAAAAACCTTCCATGCTCATGGATTGGAAAAACAAACATTGTGAAGATGTCAATGCTACCTAGAGCAATCTACACATTCAATGCAATCCCCATCAAAATACCGTCCACTTTTTTCAAAGAAATGGAACAAATAATCCTAAAATTTGTATGGAACCAGAAGAGACCCCGAATAGCCAGAGGAATCTTGAAAAAGAAAAGCAAAGCTGGCGGCATCACAATTCTGGACTTCCAGCTCTATTACAAAGCTGTCATCATCATGGCAGTATGGTACTGGCACAAAAACAGACCCATAGATCAATGGAACAGAATCGAGAGCCCAGAAATGGACCCTCCACTCTATGGTCAACTCATCTTTGACAAAGCAGGAAAGAATGTCCAATGGCAAAAAGACAGTCTCTTCAACAAATGGTGTTGGGAAAATTGGACAGCCACATGCAAAAAAATGAAACTGGACCATTTCCTTACACCACACACAAAAATAGACTCCAAATGGTTGAAAGAACTAAACGTGAGACAGGAGTCCATCAAAATCCTAAAGGAGAACACAAGTGGCAACCTCTTCGACCTCAGCCGCAGTAACTTCTTCCTAGAAACATCGCCAAAGTCAAGGGAAGCAAGGGCAAAAATGAACTATTGGGATTTCATCATGATAAAAAGCTTTTGCACAGCAAAAGAAACAGTCAACAAAACCAAAAGACAACCGACGGAATGGGAGAAAATATTTGCAAATGACATATCAGATAAAGGGCTAGTATCCAAAATCTATAAAGAACTTATCAAACTCAACACCCCAAGAACAAATAATCCAATCAAGAAATGGGCAGAAGACATGAACAGACATTTTTCCAAAGAAGACATCCAAATGGCCAATAGACACATGAAAAAGTGCTGGACATCGCTCGGCATCAGGGAAATCCAAATCAAAACCTCAATGAGATACCACTTCACACCAGTCAGAATGGCTAAAATTAACAAGTCAGGAAACAGCAGATGTTGGCGGGGATGTGGAGAAAGGGGAACCCTCCTACACCATTGGTGGGAATGCAAGCTGGTGCAACTACTCTGGAAAACAGTATGGAGGTTCTTCAAACAGTTGAAAATAGAGCTACCATACGATCCAGCAATTGCACTACTGGGTATTTACCACAAAGATACAAATGTAGGGACCCAAAGGGGTACGTGCACCCCAATGTTTATAGCAGCAATGTCCACAATAGCCAAACTATGGAAGGAGCCAAGATGTCCATCGACAGATGAATGGATAAAGAAGAGGTGGTATATATACACAATGGAATATTATGCAGCCATCAAAAGGAATGAGATCTTGCCATTTGCAATGACGTGGATGGAACTGGAGGGTGTTATGCTGAGTGAAATAAGTCAATCAGAGTTATACATGTATCATATGACCTCACTGATATGAGGAATTCTTAATCTCAGGAAACAAACCGAGTGTTGCTGGAGTGGTGGGGGGTGGGAGGGATGGGGTGGCTGGGTGATAGACATTGGGGAGGGTATGTGCTATGGTGAGCGCTGTGAATTGTGCAAGACTGTTGAAGCACAGATCTGTACTTCTGAAATAAATAATGCAATATATGTTAAGAAAGAAAAAGAGAAGAAGAAGATAGCAGGAGGGGAAGAATGAAGGGGAGTAAGTTCGAGGGGGAGACGAACCATGAGATACAATGGACTCTGATAAACAAACTGAGGGTTCTAGAGGGGAGGGGATTGGGGGGATGAGTTAGCCTGCTGATGGTTATTAAAGAGGGCACATTCTGCCTGGAGCACTGGGTGTTATGCACAAAGAATGAATCATGGAACACTACATCAAAAATTAATGATGTAATTTATGGTGATTAACATAACAATAACAATTTAAAAAATGCATTTTGACATAAATAATGTTGTCCACTGCCAACCTAATCCAGTAATTAAGAGAATATATTTTTATCACTTGCAACAGCAATTACGTGGAACAAACTCATACTTTAACATTTCCTTAAGGTATGACTCCATAACTCTAAAAAGGCAAATAATTAGAATAAAATATTTTGCCTGACACCAAAACTTGGATTACTTTTCTTGGAGTCAATTATAAGTGTTAAGTGAACTGTTTTCCCCTTAGAATTGGCCTGGGAGTACATCAGACCATTATTTTCAAGGTGGATTTTTAGTAAAATGTCCCTTTCTCACAGAAGCCTTTTTTGATCTCTCAGGTTTGTGATTAAACATGGTATGATATGTTATACATGAAGCATCTTCATTAAATGTCTGTTGAATTAAACTACTTACAAAATATAATCCCAAGATTTTTTATGCAATAGATGTTTACACCATAAGCATTTTTTTCTCTTCTCCATTGGGTAAGATAAGGTTGAAACTACCATCCAGATGATATATATAATTCAGTATATTTGAAGAAGAAAATTCTGTCATCATTACCAGATGTTGCAAGTAATGTGAGAAAGTCATATAAAAAGTTTTAAAAGAAGAAAATTACCAGTTAAGTAGAAAATTATACATTAATAGATTATTATATATTTTAGACTTCCTTTTTCAGTTAAAGAAAATAAATCAGCAGGTCACGAGAAAGTGGAAACTTAATTTTAGAATTATTTGTAATGCTCCAAACACATAGCAATGACAAATAGAATATTTTTAAAGTAAATAACATAGAATAAGTAAGATTTATTTCACCTTCAATCAAAACTGAAACAGTATTACACAGAAAGAAGGGAGCATTAACTATCAGCATCTAATCAGAAATAAGTAAAAAGTGTCAAAAATTTGACTCCTCAGAAAGATATATGCATTCCCATTATAACTGTATTATTTACAATAACCAAGATATGGAAACAACCTAAGTGCTCACTGACAGATGAATGGATAAAGAATATATATATGTATATATATATATTCCATGAAAAAAGAATGAAATCCTGCCATTTGCAACAACATGGGCGAACGTTGAGGGAATAATACTAAGTGAAATAAGTCAGGCAGAAAGACAGACAATGTATAATCTCATTTTATGTGGAATCTTAAAAAAGGGAGGGGAATGGTCATACATACAGAGAACATATTGATGGGTCATAGAGGTAGGAGGTAGAGATGGGTGAATAAATAACTCATGGAGCTTTAATGTATAGCATGGTGACCATAATTAATAACATATTACATATTTACTTTTTTATTGTTATGTTAATCACCATACAGTACTTCATTAGTTTTTGATGTAGTGTTCCATGATTCATTGTTTGTGTTTAACACCCAAGTCCTCATTGTAATATGTGCTCTTCTTAATACACATCACCAGGCCAACCCATCCCCCCAACCCCCATATGAAACCCTCAGTCTGTTTCCCAGAGTCCATAGTCTCTCATGGTTCATCTCCCCCTCTGATCCACCCTTCATTTTTCCCTTCCTTCTCCTAATATCTTCCATGCTGTTCCTTAAGTTCCACATATAAGTGAAACCATATGATAATTGTTTTTCTCTGCTTGACTTATTTCACTTAGCATAACCCCCTCCAGTTCCATCCATGTTGATGCAAATGATGGGTATTCATCCTTTCTGGTGGCTGAGTAATATTCCAGTGTGTGTGTGTGTGTGTGTGTGTGTGTGTGTGTGTGTGTGTGTGTGTATTACGTCTTTTTTATCCATTCATCTGTTGAAGGGCATCTCAGCTCCTTCTACAGTTTGGCTATTGTGGACATTGCTGTTATGAACATTGGGGTGCATGTGCCCCTTCTTTTCACTACATCTGTATCTTTGGGGTAAATACCCCAAATTGCAGTTGCTGAGTCATAGAGTAGCTCTACTTTTTAATTTTTGAGCAACCTCCATACTGTTTTCCAAAGTAGCTGTACCAACTTGCATTCCCACGAACAGTGTAAGAGGGTTCCCCTTTCTCCACAACCTCTCCAACATTTGTTGTTCCTGACTTATCAATTTTTGCCATTCTAACTGTTGTAAGGTGGTATCTCAATGTGGTATTGATTTGAATTTTCCTGATGGCTAATGATGTTGAACATTTATTCATGTGTCTGCTAGCCATTTGTATGTCTTCTGCCCATTTCTTGACTTGATTATTTGTTTTTTGGGTGCTGAGTTTTAGAAGTTCTTTATAGATCTTGGATACCCGACCTTCATCTATAGTGTCATTTGTAAATATCCTCTCCCATTCCGTGGGTTGCTTCTTTGTTTGGGGACTTCATCAAGATAAAAAGCTTCTGCACAGCAAAGGAAACAGTCAACAAAACATATTACATGTTTAAAAGTTACTAAGAGAGTAAATCTTGGGGTGCCTCAGTGGTGCAGTCAGTTAAGCATCAGACTCTTGGTTTCAGCTCAGGTCATGATCTCAGGGTCAGGAGATGGAGCCCATGTCAGGCTCTGCACTTAGAGCAGAGTCTGGTGGAGACTCTCTCTCCCTCCTCCTATGCCCCTTTCCCCTGCTCTCTCTCTCAAATAAATAAATCTTTGAAATAAAAAAGAGTAAATCTTAATTGTTCTCATCTCAAGAAAAAAATCTGTATGGAAACAATGAATCGTGGATCACTGCATTGAAAACTGGTGATGTATTGTATGATGACTAACATAACATCATAGAATAAAATTTTTAAAAGAATCTGTAACTATATATGGTGACAAATATTAAGTAGTTATTGTGGTGATCATTTCTCAATGTATACAAATATTGAATTATTGTGTTGTTCATCTGAAATTAATATAATGTATGTCAAATATAACTCGTTTTTAAAGTGAATTGGAGGGTATTATGCTGAATGTAATATGTCAATCAGAGAAAGACAACTATCATATGGTTTCACTCATATGTGGAATTTAAGAAACAGCACAGAGGATCATAGGGGAAGGAAGGGAAAATTAAATGGGAAGAAATCAGAGAGAGGGAAAAACCATGAAAGACTCTTAACTATAGGAAACAAACTGAGGGTTGCTGGAGGGCAAGTGGATGGAGGCATAGAATGACTGGGTGATGGGCATTAAAGAGAGTACATGGTGTGATGAGCATTGATTGTTGTATGCAACCGATGAATTACTGAACTCTACATCTGAAACTAATGATGCACCAAATATTGGCTAATAGAATTTAAATTTTAAAAAGAAGAAAAAAATGACACTTATTGTGCTAATAAGGCCAAAAATACTATATCTGGGGTGGGGAAACTAAGAGTACAAACTCCATAGAATAAGAAATTTGAATTAAACTTCCCAGAACTTGAAAAAACATACACATCTTTCAGAGTAGTGTATATTTTTGTTTGTTTGTTTTACCTTTCTCTTACTAATGAAATGTAACATATTGATTGATTTGCAAATATTGAACCAACCCTGCATTCCTAGAAAAAAATCCCACTTGATCCTGGTGAATGACCCTCTTCATGTGTTATTGAATTTGGTATGCTATTTTCTTGAGAATTTTTGCATCTCTGTGTGTCAGAGATATTAACCTGTGGTTTTCTTTCTTCTTCTTCTTCCCCTTCTTCTTCTTCTTCTTCTTCTTCTTCGTAGTAGTAGTAGTAGTAGTAGTAGTAGTATCTTTGTTTCGTTTATGTACCAGAATAATGCTGGCCTCATGGAATGGATTTGAAAGTTTTTTTTCTTCTATTTTTTTTTCTTTTGGAAGAGTTGGAGAAAAATCGTTATTAACTCTTCTTTAAATGTTTGGTAGAATTCACCTGTAAAGCCAACTGGTCCTGGACTTTTGTTTGTTGGGAGTTTTTTGACTACTGACTCAGTTTCATTGCTAGTAATCAGTCTATTCAAATTTTCTATTTCCTCCGAATTTGGTTTTGGAAGGCTAAATGTTTCAAGGAATTTATCCATTTCTTCTAGGTTATCCAATTTGTTTGCAAATAATATTTCATAATATTCTTTTATAGTCCTTTGTAATTTCTGTGGAGTCAGTTATTTCTCTTCCCCAATTTCTGATTTTATTTATTTGAATCCTCTTTTTGTTCTTGATGAGTCTCCTAAAGGTTTACAAATTTTGTTTATCTTTCCAATGGAGCAGTTCCTGGTTTCATTGATTTTTTTTTTAATTCTCTATTCAATTATTTCTGCTCTAATCTCTATTATTTTCTTTCTTCTTTGGCTTTGGGCTTTATTCATCTTTTTCTAGCTCCTTTTGGCTTTACATTTGTTTTTTTTATTTGATATTTTCTTTGTTTTCTTGAGGTAGGCCTATATTGCTATAAACACCTCTATTAGATC
The DNA here is from genome assembly GCF_037043125.1 of Eumetopias jubatus. NCBI lineage: Eukaryota > Metazoa > Chordata > Mammalia > Carnivora > Otariidae > Eumetopias > Eumetopias jubatus. Next base: position 248,969 of record NW_028274954.1, read on the forward strand.
AGCTTTTGCTGCATCCCAAAGATTTTGGACTGTTGTGTTTTCACTCATTTTTCTCCACATATTTTTGGATTTACTCTTTGATTTCTTGATTGGCCTCTTCATTGTTTAGTTGCATGTTATTTAGCTTCCAAGTATTTTTGTTCTTTCTAATTTTTTCTTGTGATTGATTTCTAGTTTCATAATGTTATGGTCAGAAAAGATGTATTTTAATTCATACCAAGGATATGAATTAAATCTTTTTTAATTTATTGAGACTTGTTTATTGCCCAACATGTAATCTATTCTGGAAAATATTCCATGTGCACTTAAAAGGAATATGTATTCTGCCATTTGGGGATGGAATGTTCTGCATACATCTGTTAGATCCATCTGGTCAAATGTGTCATTCAAAGCCATTATTTCCTTCTTGATTTTTTGTCTGAATGACATATTCATTGGCATGTTAAAGTGTTAAAGTCCCTACATTGTTGTATTACTGTCAATTTCTTCCTCTTCATCTGTTAATAATAGCTTCATGTATTTAGATGCGCCCATGTTGGATACATAGATATTTACAATTGTTAAATCCTACTGTTTGTTCCTTTTATTGCTATGTAGTGTCCTTCTGTCTCTTGCTACAGGTTTTGTTTTAAAGTCTATTTTGTCAGATATAAGTATTGCTAGAACCCATTTTTTCCCTTCCATTACCATGATTTTGATCCCTTTACTTTTAATCTGCATGTGTCTTTAGGTCTGAAGTGGGTAGCTAATCTCTTATGGGTAGCATATGGATGGGTTTTGTCTTTTATCCATTCAGTCATCATGTCTTTTGATTGGAGCATTTACTTCATTTACACTTAAAGTAGTCATTGATTGTACTTATTGCCATTTTGTTACCTTTTTATGGCTGTTTTTGTGTTTCTCTCTTCTTTTCTTCTTCCTTTGCTCTCTATCCTTATAGTTTTACGGATTTTTCTAAAGGAATCTCTTGGATTCCTTTCTCTTTATTTTCTGTATATCTATTAAAAGTTTTTGACTTCTGGTTATGATCATCTCAATAGATGCAGAAAAAACATTTAACAAATTATAACATCTATTTGTGATAAAAACCCTCAACAAAGGAGGTTTAGAGGAAATATACCTCAACATAATAAAGATCATAATGTATGAAAAACCCACAGCTAACATTATACCTAATGGTTAAAAACTGCTTTCTCCCTAAGCTCAGGAACAAGACAAGGTACTCTCACCACATTTATTCAATATAGTACTGGAAGACCTAGCTACAGCAATGAGACAAGAAAAAGGAATAAAAGGTATCCAAATTGGTAAGGAAGAAGTAAAACTTTTGCTATTTGCAGATGACATGATACTATATATAGAAAACCCAAATGACTCCACCAAAAAATGACTAGAAATGAAATGAATTGTGTAAGGCCACAGGGTAAAAATCAATGTACAGAAATCTATTGTATACACTAATTATACACTAATACACTATACACTAATAATGAAGCAGCAGAAAGAGAAATTAAGAAAGAAATCCCATTTACAGTGGCATCAAAAAGAATAAAACACTGAGAAATAAACTTAGCCAAGAATGTGAAAGTCCTGTACTCTGAAAATTATAAAACATTGATGAAAGAAACTAAAGATGATACAAAGAAATGGAAAGACATTCCATGCTCGTGGATTAGAAGAACAAATATTGTTTAAATGTCTATATTACCTAAAGCAATCTACAGATTTAATACAATCCCTATCAAACAGCATTTTTTATGGAACTAGAGCAAACAATCCTAAAATTTGTTATGGAACCAAAAGAGATCCCAAACAGCCAAAGCAATCTTGAAAAAGAAAAACAAAGCTGGAGGTATCGCAGTTCCAGATTTCAAGTTATATTACAAACAATGGAACAGAACAGAAAGTCCAGACATAACCCCATGATGTTATGGTCAATTAATTTTCAATAAAGGAAACAAAAATATGCAATGGAAAAAATACAATCTCTTCAAGAAATGGTGGTGGGAAAACTGGACAGCAACATGCAAAAGAATGAAACTGGACAACTTTTTTAAACCATACCCCAAAATAAATTCAAATGGATTAGGAACTAAATGTGAGACCTGAACCCATGAAAATCCTAGAAGACCACACAGTGATTTCTCTAACATCAGTCATAACAACATTTTTCTAGATATGTCTCCCAAGACAATGGAAACAAAAGCAAAATAAACTATTGGGACTACATCAAAATTAAAAGCTTATGCACAGCAAATGAAATAATCAGAACAACTAAAAGGCAACATACAGATGGAGGAGGAAAGATAGCAAAAGAGTAGGGGACCAGCATTTTATCTGGTCCCTTGAATTCAGCTAGATATCTATCAAAAAAAAAAAAGCACAAAATTGGAACGTTTAGAAGTTTGCTCTTATGAGGGACATCCCCGCCTGAAAGGTGCTAAGGTGGCAAAGTCGGGCAGAATACTACATGGGACACTGTGGTCTCGGGATCCCCAGGGTCACAGAAAGAACAGGGGTGTCTGAGTGTGGCAGATTTCCCAAGCATTGGAGTGGGGAAGCTGGCTACAATAGTGAGCCCCAAAGTGGACCCTCAACTAGGTGTTGCCATAAACCAGGAACCGTGGCACCATCGCACAACCACTCTCCAAGCAGAGGCCCAGCAAGAGACAACCACTGGGAGATCCAACTCCTTGCCCTGGGCTGAACAGCGCAGGTGTGAGCACAATCAGGAAAATGCTACCAGAGCAGGGGCCCAGTGAGCCAACAGGGCTGCCCTGAAACACCACTCCCTCTGCTGGGAAGATTAATGCAGGTGTGCACCACAGGAGTCTGGGGAGTTTGACGCACACGAAAGGGATTGAGTGCCTTTCCCTGAGGATGCACTGAGGAGTGGGGGCTGTAATTCTTCAGCTCTGGGGCTGGAGATAAGGGAGCTGCCATTTTTTGCTTTTTTTTTTCTTTTTATCCTCTAAAGCAATGCAAAAGGCTTTCAGGGAACAAAAGCCACATAGAGCAACCTGAAGCAGCTTACAACTGAGCCCTGCCCCCTGGCAAGGGGTGGTGCAACCTCACCCAGGGAAAGACACCTGAGTATAAGTCCAACAGGCCCTTCCCCCAGAAGACCAGCAGGATCCTCAGGCAAATACCAAGTTTATAGATCACTCAGAGCCAAAATATTCCTACACTAGGGGAAAATAGTATATAGAATTAGAGGTTTTTTTCACATGAGAATTTAGTATTTCAGGTTAAAATTTTATTTTTTTAATCTCATTTCAACTAGTTTCTTATTTTATATACTCTTTATTTTTAAGTATTTTTTTAATTTTCATTTTACATTTACATTTTATAGATATATTCTTCATTGATGGCTTCCTTTCACTGTACTCTGTTTTGTCCACCTGTGAGAATATAGTCTCTCTCCCCCTCCCTTTATTTTGCTCTTTGTTTTCGTTTTTTGGTTTCTGATTTTTTCAGATTTGTCTAGTGTGTATTTTGCTTTGGTCGTGGTTGATATTTTTTATTTTGTACTCCCATTCATCTATTCTTCTCTGGGCAAAATGACTACAAGGAAGAATTCACAACAAAAGAAAGGAAAACCAAAGCTGGGGGTATCACGATGTCTGACTTCAAGCTATATTACAAAGCTGTGATCATCAAGACAGCATGGTACTGGCACAAAAACAGACACATAGATAAAAGAAACAAAATAGAGAGCCCAGAAATGGACCCTCCACTCTATGGTCAACTAATCTTTGACAAAGCAGGAAAGAATATCCAATGGAAAAGGGACAGTCTCTTCAACAAATGATGTTGGGAAAATTGGACAGCCACATGCAAAAGAATGAAACTGGACCATTTCCTTACACCATGCACAAAAATAGACTCAAAATGAATGAAATACCTGAATGTGAGACAGGAATCCATCAAAATCCTTGAGGAGAACACCAGCAGCAACCTTTTTGACCTCAACCACAGCAATTTTTTGGTAGACACAACCTCAAAGACAAGGGAAACAAAAGCAAAATTGACTATTGGGACCTCATCAAGATAAGAAGCTTTTTCACAACCAAGGAAATAGTCAACAAAACCAAAAGACAACTGACAGAATGGGAGAAGATATTTGCAAATGTCTTATTAGATAAAGGGCTAATATCCAAGATCTATGAAAAACTTATCAAACTCAACACCCAAAAAACAAATAACCGAGTCAATAAATGGGCAGAAGACATGAACAGATATTTCTCCAAAGAAGACACACAAATGGCCAACAGACATATGACAAACTGCTCAACATCACTTGGCATTGGGGAAATACAAATCCAAATGACAATGAGATACCACTTCACACCAGTCAGAATTGCAAAAATTAACAAGAGAGGAAATAACAAATGTTGGTGAGGAGAAAGGGGAACTCTCTTACACTTCTAAGTGGGAATGAAAACTGGTACAGCCACTTTGGAAAACAATATGGAGGTTCCTCAAGAAGTTAAAACAGAGCTCCCTTACAACCCAGCAATTTTATTTACCCCAAAGGTACAAATGTAGTGATCTGAAGGGGCAACTGCACCCCGAATGTTTATAGCAACATTGTCCACAATAGCCAAACCGTGGAAGGAACCAAGACATCCATCGACAGATAAATGGATAAAGAAAACATGGTATATACATATACAATGGAATATGACTCAGCCATCAGAAAGGATCAATATTTAGCATATCGATGTGGATGGCACTGGAGGGTATTATGCTGAGCAAAATAAGTCAGTCAGAGAAAAACAATTATTATATGGTTTTACTCATATGTGGAATAGAAGGAAGAGCACAGAGGATCATAGGGGAAGGGAGGGAAAATGAATGCGAAGAAACCAGAGAGGAAGAAAATCCATGACAGGTTCGTAACTTTTGGAAACAAACTGAGGGTTGCTGGAGGAAAGGTGGCTGGGGAGATGGGGTAACTGTGTGATGGGCATTAAGGAATGCATGGGATGTGATGAACACTGGGTGTTATACACAACTGATGAATTGTGGAACGCTACATTTGAAACTACTGGTGTACTCTATGTTGGCTAATTCAATTTAAATTTTTAAAAAGTCTATTTTGTCTGATATAAGTATTGCTACTCTGACTTCTTTTGACATCCATTTGCATGATTAATGTTTCTCCATCTCTTAATTTCCATCTGCAGGTGTCTTTAGGTGTGAAATCTTTTATATATATATATACACACTCTGTCATGCTCTTTTGCTTGGAGCATTCAGTCCATTTACATTCAGACTAATTATCATTAGACATGTATTTATTGATGTTTTGTTACTTGTTTCATAGTTTTTTGTGTAGTTTTTCTCTGATCCTTTCTTCTCTTGCTCTCTCTCTCATGGTTTGCTCGTTTTCTTTACTGATATACTTGGATTTCTTTCCCTTTATCTTTTGCATGTGTATTAGTGGTTTGGGTTTGTGGTGATCCCCTGGATTATATATAGCCTTTTCAGTCTATATTAAGTTGAATGCTGTTTAAGTTCAAACCCACTGTTGACTCCTCCTCATGTGTTAGGGTATATGTTTTCATATTTTACATACTTTTATTTTGTGAATCCCTTAACTGATTTTTACAGAAATACTTATTTTTACTGCTTCCTTGATTCATTATTGTCATACTCTCACTTATGATTTTTTTCCACTCATAGTGTCCCCTTCAATATTTTTTGTAGTTAATTTAGTGGTCATGAACTCTTTTAGTTTGTGTGGCTAAGAAACTCTTTTTCTCCCCTTCTTTTCTGAATGATAGGCTTGCTGCATAAATTATTCTTTGCTGCAGATTTTTCTCATTCAGCACTTTGAATATATAACGCCACTTTCTTCTGTCCTGCATACTTTCTGCTGAAAACTCAGCTGATAGCTTTATGGGCTTTCGCTTACATGTTAACAGTCTTCTTTTATCTTGCTGCTTTAAATGTTTTTTCTTTATCACTACTTTTTCCCATTTTGATTACTATGTGTCTTGATGTGGACCTCCTTAGGTTGATTTTGTGGGAGGGGATCTCTATGCCTTATGGATTTGTATATGTTTCCTTCACCAGATTAGGTTAAGGTTTCAGCTCTTATTTGCTCAAATAGATTTTCTGCCCCCTTTTCCCCCTTTTCACCTTCTGGGATCCCTCTAATGTGGGTGTTGTTACACTGGATGGAGTCACTGAATTCCCTAAGTCTCTTCTCATTTTTGCATACTTCTTTTTCCTCTCATTTGTTCCGCTTGATTACTTTCCATTACTGTCTTCTAGTTCATTAATTTGTTCCTCTGCTTCGTCCATCCTGCTAATTATTCTATCTAGTATATTCTTCATTTCATTTATTGTGTTCCACATCTCTGATTATTTCTTTAATATCTCTTTGTTAAGAGTCTCAATGATGTTCTCCCTTCTGATGTCCTCCCTCTTTTCATTTCCCCAGTGAGTATCTTTATAATTGTTATCTTAAATTTTCTGTCAGGCATGTTAATTATATCCATTTTGTTTAGGTCTCTTGCTGTGGCTTTGTCCTCTTCTTTCATTTAGGACATAGTCCTCTGTCTCCTCATTTTGCCTACTTCTCAGAGAATATCTCTCTGTTAGGAAGGTCAGATATATTTCTTGTTCTTGAAAATACTGGGCAGAACATACATTTTTAACTTGGTGATGCTGGTTCTCCTCTGAAGGTAATGCATAGCAACAACAGAGACTGGATCTGGACTGTGTCATTGTGCACAACACATGGGGTGTGCTGTTTTAACAAGATGCATGCGCGTTCTGTAGGTGATGGGGAGACATATTGTTGTCAAGGATTGTGTGGGTCTTCTCAGGGAGGGTATCCACAGCACTGGGACTGAAGCAGGTCTGGTAGGGGTGGGGATGGGCCATGGTTTCTGCAAGTTAGTGATTGCTAGATTGTGCTTCGTCTTGCAGGAAGCTGTGTGTTTATAATGAGGGGCAGTAGAGGGAAATGGCACCTGCCAGCTCCTTTGTTCCTGGACAAGTCCCTTAGCAAACTCTGAGTTCAGTAACTATGTCTCCCTTGTTTAATCCTCAAGCACCTTTCAACCTGCTTCACCCAAGCTTCTCCAGACTGTTTGCTGTGCTTTCTCTTTAAGGACAGATCTCAGCTTCCTATCACCTTCTGTGCTCTCTCAGAGCTGAGACAGCTGATTTTTAAAAGTTCCAAGCTTTAAGTCTGCTGGTTGTATACACTCACAAATTTCATCCCTTCTGATTTTCAAAGCCATAAACTATGAGGATGTCTCTACCCTTTATAGGCTCCCTGGTGTAGTAGTTTGTTTCTGGCCCCTCTGTGACTGTGGTTCCCTCCCTCTGGTGGTCAGAAATATGGGGTTTAGATTCCTACAGAGTCCTTGTACTTCCTACCATCTTTGATGTGATTTCCTCTCTACATTTAGTTGGAGAGTTTTGTTGGGAAATCTGAAGGTCCATTTCTGGGTTACTCTGCTGTGAGTATTATCTAGTTGTATCTGTGGGATGAGGTGAGTTTAGGGTCCTTCTACTCTGCCATCTTCCCCAGAATTCAGTTTATTTTGTCTCATAAAAATATTACTACTCCAACTTTCTTTTCACTTCCATTTGCATGATAAATGGTTTTGTGTCCCATTACTTCCAATCTGCTTTAATTTTAGGTCTGAAGTGATTCTCTGTTAGGGAGCATAGAGATGGGTCTTGCTTCTTCTTTACAGTCTCTGTTTTTAGATTGGGATATTTAGTCATTTTTTGTGAAAGTAATCATTGATAAAGTATTTGTATTTCCCTAGTTTACTTCACAAGGAAAAGTGTGACAGGCTTCGCTCTGAAAAGGAGGTCTGCGTGGAACGCCTCCTACTCACGGCTTGTTTCTGGCTGACGGAAGGCTTCTCAAGGGTGTGTACGGTAGCCTAGGGAAAAAACGCATACACTTCACTCTCCGAGGGGAAAAAAAGCAAGCACCCAAAAGCATCGGCGAGAAACCGTCTCTCAACGAACACCTTCTTTCCTGACGAGACAGAAACATGTTCAAATCTGTGTGTGTGTGTGTGTGTGTGTGTGTGTGTGCCCGCGCGCGCGCGTGCGTGAGTGAATAAGGAAAGTGCCATGTACTCACCTGGGAAAAGCAAGTCTGCGTATCCGGAAACTCGCCACTAACATCTTCAGGTATCCTGGAGAGAGAAGCATTTCCAAAAGTGGGTGTGGAAGCATCATGAAAGTGCCGTACGATTTACTACCGTTCCCTGGACCTCACGTCGAGAAACGTCCTCCCTGACGATAGAAAAGAGCTGAGCCATCTCAAGGCTGCGTGAGATCGCACACGGACCGTTCCCTGGACCTGACTCCGAGAAACGCGTCGGGGTACAAAGCAGCTTTCAACTGACGTCTTCTTTCGTGAGCCCAAGAGCGTTTGCATATGTAGGCGTGGAGGCGTCAGGAGAGCGCCTCAGACCGCCCTCTAAGAGGCAACCTCGCTTTTGCGAAGCCGTCTTGCAACTCACATCCTTTGCCTTGGAGACGGGAGCCCTTTATATAGTCTTGGTGGAAGCACAAGGAACGTGCCGTGCCCTGTACTCATCTCTGAGAAACAAGGCCGAGCGCAGTGGGTCTTTCAGCCTAGCATATGGACGGGGTCATGAAGTCAGTAGAGATTGCAAGTGTATGCGTGCAGGCAGAAGGAGAGTGCCCTATCCTTAACTTCGAGAAAGCATGACGGAGAGAGACCGTCTTTCAAGCGAACCCCTCTCCTGAGGATATATCGTAGGAGTGGCAAAAGGGGTTGTGAAAGCAAAACGCAAGGGTTCTATAAGAAACTCGGAAAACAAGGTGGTGTAGAAGGCAGCTTTCCCCCGCGTCTTGGTTCAGGTTTAGGGAAGGGATACCCACTGCCCGTGCGGAAGCCTAGGGAAAGTACCATGGGCTGAAGTGTGAAAAGCAGGCCTGCGCAGAACGCAACGTTCAGCGCACATCTTGTTTCACGAAGAGAGATGCCTTTTCCAATGTGTGTGTGGAAGCCTAAGTCCAAGTGACATGTATACTTACCCCCACGAAACACCGCTGTAGTAAACCCGTCGTTCAACTCACAGCTTCCCTGAGGAAGTTTTTCTAAAGTGCGTGTGGAGGCCCAAGGAAAGTGTGACAGGCTTCCCTCTGAGAAGGAGGTCTACGTGGAACGCCTCTTTCAACTCACGGCTTGTTTCCGGCTGACGGAAGGCTTCTCCAGGGTGTGTACGGTAGCCTAGGGAAATAGCGCATACACTTCACTCTCCGAGGGGAAAAAAAGCAAGAACCCAAAAGCATCGGCGAGAAACCGTCTCTCAACGAACACCTTCTTTCCTGACGAGACAGAAACCTGTCCAACTCTGTGTGTGTGTGTGTGTGTGTGTGTGTGTGTGTGTGTGTGTGTGTGTGTGCCAGGGGGCGCGCGTGCGTGAGTGAATAAGGAAAGTGCCATGTACTCACCTGGGAAAAGCAAGTCTGCGTATACGGCAGCTCGCCACTAACATCTTCAGGTATCATAGAGAGAGAAGCTTTTCCAAAAGTGGGTGTGGAAACATCATGAAAGTGCCGTACGCTTTGCTACCGTTCCCTGGACCTATCTCCGAGAAACGTCCTCCCTGACGATAGAAAAGAGCTGAGCCATCTCAAGGCTGCGTGTGATCGCACAGGGACCGTTCCCTGGACCTAACTCCGAGAAACGCTTCGGGGTACAAGGCAGCATTCAACTGACGTCTTCTTTCATGAGCCCAAGAGCGTTTGCGTATGTAGGCGTGGAGGCGTCAGGAGAGCGCCGCAGACCGCCCTCTAAGAGGCAACCTCGCTTTTGCGAAGCCGTCTTTCACCTCACATCCTTTGCCTTGGAGACGGGAGCCTTTTACATAAATTTGGTGGAAGCACAAGGAAGGTGTCGTGTCCTGTACTCATCTCTGAGAAAGAAGGCCGAGCGCAATGGGTCTTTCAGCCTAGCATATGGACGGGCTCATGAAGTCAGTAGAGATTGCAAGTGTACGCGTGCAGGCATAAGGAGAGTGCCCTATCCTTAACTTCGAGAAAGCATGACGGAGAGAGACCGTCTTTCAAGCGAACCCCTCTCCTGAGGATATATCGTAAGAGTGGCAAAAGGGGTTGCGGAAGCAAAACGCAAGGGTTCTATACGAAACTCGGAAAACAAGGTGGTGTAGAAGGCAGCTTTCCCCCGCGTCTTGGTTCAGGTTTAGGGAAGGGATACCCACTGCCCGTGCGGAAGCCTAGGGAAAGTCCCATGGGCTGAAGTGTGAAAAGCAAGCCTGCGCAGAACGCAACGTTCAGCGCACATCTTGTTTCACAAAGAGGGATGCCTTTTCCAATGTGTGTGTGGAAGCCTAAGGCCAAGTGCCGTATATACTTACCCCCACGAAACACCGCTGTAGGAAACCTGTCGTTCAACTCAGAGCTTCCCTGAGGAAGTTTTTCTAAAGTGCGTGTGGAGGCCCAAGGAAAGTGTGACAGGCTTCCCTCTGAGAAGGAGATCTGCGTGGAACGCCTCCTTCAACTCACGGCTTGTTTCCGGCTGACGGAAGGCTTCTCAAGGGTGTGTACGGTAGCCTAGGGAAAAAGCGCATAAACTTCACTCTCCGGGGGGAAAAAAAGCTAGAACCCAAAAGCATCATCGAGAAACCGTCTCTCAACGAACACCTTCTCTCCTCACGAGACAGAAACATGTTCAACTCTGTGTGTGTGTGTGTGTGTGTGTGTGTGTGTGTGTGCCCCTGCGCGCGCGTGCCTGAATTAATAAGGAAAGTGCTATGTACTCACCTGGGAAAAGCAAGTCTGCGTATACGGCAGCTCGCCACTAACGTCTTCAGGTATCCTGCAGAGAGAAGCTTTTCCAAATGTGGGTGTGGAAGCATCATGAAAGTGCCGTACGCTTTACTACCGTTCCCTGGACCTAACTCCGAGAAACGCTTCGGGGTACAAGGCAGCTTTCAACTGACGTCTTCTTTCGTGAGCCCAGAAGCGTTTGCATATGTAGGCGTGGAGGCGTCAGGAGACGGCCGCAGACCGCCCTCTAAGAGGCAACCTCGCTTTTGCGAAGCCGTCTTTCACCTCACATCCTTTGCCTTGGAGACGGGAGCCTTTTACATAAATTTGGTGGAAGCACAAGGAAGGTGTCGTGTCCTGTACTCATCTCTGAGAAAGAAGGCCGAGCGCAATGGGTCTTTCAGCCTAGCATATGGACGGGCTCATGAAGTCAGTAGAGATTGCAAGTGTACGCGTGCAGGCATAAGGAGAGTGCCCTATCCTTAACTTCGAGAAAGCATGACGGAGAGAGACCGTCTTTCAAGCGAACCCCTCTCCTGAGGATATATCGTAGGAGTGGCAAAAGGGGTTGTGAAAGCAAAACGCAAGGGTTCTATAAGAAACTCGGAAAACAAGGTGGTGTAGAAGGCAGCTTTCCCCCGCGTCTTGGTTCAGGTTTAGGGAAGGGATACCCACTGCCCGTGCGGAAGCCTAGGGAAAGTACCATGGGCTGAAGTGTGAAAAGCAGGCCTACGCAGAACACAACGTTCAGCGCACATCTTGTTTCACGAAGAGAGATTCCTTTACCAATGTGTGTGTGGAAGCCTAAGGCCAAGTGCCATATATACTTACCCCCACGAAACACCGCTGTAGGAAACCCGTCGTTCAACTCACAGCTTCCCTGAGGAAGGTTTTCTAAAGTGCGTGTGGAGGCCCAAGGAAAGTGTGACAGGCTTCCCTCTGAGAAGGAGGTCTGCGTCGAACGCCTCTTTCAACTCACGGCTTGTTTCCGGCTGACGGAAGGCTTCTCCAGGGTGTGTACGGTAGCCTAGGGAAAAAGCGCATACACTTCACTCTCCGGGGGAAAAAAAAGCAAGCACCCAAAAGCATCTTCGAGAAACCGTCTCTCAACGAACACCTTCTTTCCTGACGAGACAGAAACATGTTCAACTCTGTGTGTGTTTGTGTGTGTGTGTGTTCCCGCGCGCGGGCGTGCGTGACTGAATAAGAAAAGTGCCATGTACTCCCCTGGGAAAAGCAAGTCTGCGTATACGGCAACTCGCCACTAACATCTTCAGGTATCCTGGAGGGAGAAGCTTTTCCAAAATTGGGTGTGGAAGCATCATGAAAGTGCCGTACCCTTTACTACCGTTCCCTGGACCTAACTCCGAGAAACGTCCTCCCTGACGATAGAAAAGAGCTGAGCCATCTCAAGGCTGCGTGTGATCGCACAGGGACCGTTCCCTGGACCTAACTCCGAGAAACGAGTCGGGGTACAAGGCAGCTTTCAACTGACGTCTTCTTTCGTGAGCCCATGAGCGTTTGCATATGTAGGCGTGGAGACGTCAGGAGAGCTCCGCAGACCGCCCTCTAAGAGGCAACCTCGCTTTTGCGAAGCCGTCTTGCAACTCACATCCTTTGCCTTGGAGACGGGAGCCATTTATATAGTCTTGGTGGAAGCACAAGGAACGTGCCGTGCCCTGTAGTCATCTCTGAGAAAGAAGGCCGAGCGCAATGTGTCTTTCAGCCTAGCATATGGACGGGCTCATGAAGTCAGTAGAGATTGCAAGTGTATGCGTGCAGGCATAAGGAGAGTGCCCTTTCATTAACTCCGAGAAAGCATGACGGAGAGAGACCGTCCTTCAAGCGAACCCCTCTCCTGAGGATATATCGTAGGAGTGGCAAAAGGGGTTGTGGAAGTAAAACGCAAGGGTTCTATAAGAAACTCGGAAAACAAGGTGGTGTAGAAGGCAGCTTTCCCCCGCGTCTTGGTTCAGGTTTAGGGAAGGGATACCCACTGCCCGTGCGGAAGCCTAGGGAAAGTACCATGGGCTGAAGTGTGAAAAGCAGGCCTGCGCAGAACGCAACGTTCAGCGCACATCTTGTTTCACGAAGAGAGATGCCTTTTCCAATGTGTGTGTGGAAGCCTAAGGCCAAGTGCCATATATACTTACCCCCACGAAACACCGCTGTAGGAAACCGGTCGTTCAACTCACAGCTTCCCTGAGGAAGTTTTTCTAAAGTGCGTGTGGAGGCCCAAGGAAAGTGTGACAGGCTTCCCTCTGAGAAGGAGGTCTGCGTGGAACGCCTCCTTCATCTCACGGCTTGTTTCCGGCTGACGGAAGGCTTCTCAAGGGTGTGTACGGTAGCCTAGGGAAAAAGCGCATACACTTCACTCTCCGGGGGGAAAAAAAGCAAGAACCCAAAAGAATCGGCGAGAAACCGTCTCTCAACGAACACCTTCTTTCCTGACGAGACAGAAACATGTTCAACTCTGTGTGTTTGTGTGTGTGTGTGTGCCCGCGCGCGCGCGTGCATGACTGAATAAGGAAAGTGCCATGTACTCCCCTGGGAAAAGCAAGTCTGCGTATACGGCAACTCGCCACTAACATCTTCAGGTATCCTGGAGAGAGAAGCATTTCCAAAAGTGGGTGTGGAAGCATCATAAAAGTGCCGTACGCTTTACTACCGTTCCCTGGACCTATCTCCGAGAAACGTCCTCCCTGACGATAGAAAAGAGCTGAGCCATCTCAAGGCTGCATGAGATCGCACAGGGACCGTTCCCTGGACCTAACTCCGAGAAACGCTTCGGGGTACAAGGCAGCTTTCAACTGACGTCTTCTTTCGTGAGCCCAGAAGCGTTTGCATATGTAGGCGTGGAGGCGTCAGGAGAAGGCCGCAGACCGCCCTCTAAGAGGCAACCTCGCTTTTGCGAAGCCGTCTTTCACCTCACATCCTTTGCCTTGGAGACGGGAGCCTTTTACATAAATTTGGTGGAAGCACAAGGAAGGTGTCGTGTCCTGTACTCATCTCTGAGAAAGAAGGCCGAGCGCAATGGGTCTTTCAGCCTAGCATATGGACGGGCTCATGAAGTCAGTAGAGATTGCAAGTGTACGCGTGCAGGCATAAGGAGAGTGCCCTATCCTTAACTTCGAGAAAGCATGACGGAGAGAGACCGTCTTTCAAGCGAACCCCTCTCCTGAGGATATATCGAAGCAGTGGCAAAAGGGGTTGTGAAAGCAAAACGCAAGGGTTCTATAAGAAACTCGGAAAACAAGGTGGTGTAGAAGGCAGCTTTCCCCCGCGTCTTGGTTCAGGTTTAGGGAAGGGATACCCACTGCCCGTGCGGAAGCCTAGGGAAAGTACCATGGGCTGAAGTGTGAAAAGCAGGCCTGCGCAGAACGCAACGTTCAGCGCACATCTTGTTTCACGAAGAGAGATTCCTTTACCAATGTGTGTGTGGAAGCCTAAGGCCAAGTGCCATATATACTTACCCCCACGAAACACCGCTCTAGGAAACCCGTCGTTCAACTCACAGCTTCCCTGAGGAAGTTTTTCTAAAGTGCGTGTGGAGGCACAAGGAAAGTGTGACAGTCTTCCCTCTGAGAAGGAGGTCTGCGTGGAACGCCTCCTTCAACTCACGGCTTGTTTCCGGCTGACGGAAGGCTTCTCAAGGGTGTGTACGGTAGCCTAGGGAAAAAGCGCATACACTTCACTCTCCGGGGGGAAAAAAAGCTAGAACCCAAAAGCATCGGCGAGAAACCGTCTCTCAACGAACACCTTCTTTCCTGACGAGACAGAAACCTGTCCAACTCTGTGTGTGTGTGTGTGTGTGTGTGTGTGTGTGTGTGTGCGCCAGGGCGCGCGCGTGCGTGAGTGAATAAGGAAAGTGCCATGTACTCACCTGGGAAAAGCAAGTCTGCGTATACGGCAGCTCGCCACTAACATCTTCAGGTATCCTGGAGAGAGAAGCTTTTCCAAAAGTGGGTGTGGAAACATCATGAAAGTGCCGTACGCTTTGCTACCGTTCCCTGGACCTAACTCCGAGAAACGTCCTCCCTGACGATAGAAAAGAGCTGAGCCATCTCAAGGCTGCGTGTGATCGCACAAGGACCGTTCCCTGGACCTAACTCCGAGAAACGCTTCGGGGTACAAGGCAGCATTCAACTGACGTCTTCTTTCGTGAGCCCAAGAGCGTTTGCGTATGTAGGCGTGGAGGCGTCAGGAGAGCGCCGCAGACCGCCCTCTAAGAGGCAACCTCGCTTTTGCGAAGCCGTCTTTCACCTCACATCCTTTGCCTTGGAGACGGGAGCCTTTTACATAAATTTGGTGGAAGCACAAGGAAGGTGTCGTGTCCTGTACTCATCTCTGAGAAAGAAGGCCGAGCGCAATGGGTCTTTCAGCCTAGCATAAGGACGGGCTCATGAAGTCAGTAGAGATTGCAAGTGTACGCGTGCAGGCATAAGGAGAGTGCCCTATCCTTAACTTCGAGAAAGCATGACGGAGAGAGACCGTCTTTCAAGCGAACCCCTCTCCTGAGGATATATCGAAGCAGTGGCAAAAGGGGTTGTGAAAGCAAAACGCAAGGGTTCTATAAGAAACTCGGAAAACAAGGTGGTGTAGAAGGCAGCTTTCCCCTGCGTCTTGGTTCAGGTTTAGGGAAGGGATACCCACTGCCCGTGCGGAAGCCTAGGGAAAGTACCATGGGCTGAAGTGTGAAAAGCAGGCCTGCGCAGAACGCAACGTTCAGCGCACATCTTGTTTCACGAAGAGAGATTCCTTTACCAATGTGTGTGTGGAAGCCTAAGGCCAAGTGCCATATATACTTCCCCCACGAAACACCGCTGTAGGAAACCCGTCGTTCAACTCACAGCTTCCCTGAGGAAGTTTTTCTAAAGTGCGTGTGGAGGCCCAAGGAAAGTGTGACAGGCTTCCCTCTGAGATGGAAGTCTGCGTGGAACGCCTCCTTCATCTCACGGCTTGTTTCCGGCTGACGGAAGGCTTCTCAAGGGTGTGTACGGAAGCCTAGGGAAAAAGCGCATACACTTCACTCTCCGGGGGGAAAAAAAGCTAGAACCCAAAAGCATCGTCGAGAAACCGTCTCTCAACGAACACCTTCTTTCCTGACGAGACAGAAACATGTTCAACTCTGTGTGTGTGTGTGTGTGTGTGTGTGTGTGTGTGTGTGCCCCTGCGCGCGCGTGCCTGAATTGATAAGGAAAGTGCTATGTACTCACCTGGGAAAAGCAAGTCTGCGTATACGGCAGCTCGCCACTAACATCTTCAGGTATCCTGCAGAGAGAAGCTTTTCCAAAAGTGGGTGTGGACGCATCATGAAAGTGCCGTACGCTTTACTACCGTTCCCTGGACCTAACTCCGAGAAACGCTTCGGGGTACAAGGCAGCTTTCAACTGACGTCTTCTTTCGTGAGCCCAGAAGCGTTTGCATATGTAGGCGTGGAGGCGTCAGGAGAAGGCCGCAGACCGCCCTCTAAGAGGCAACCTCGCTTTTGCGAAGCCGTCTTTCACCTCACATCCTTTGCCTTGGAGACGGGAGCCTTTTACATAAATTTGGTGGAAGCACAAGGAAGGTGTCGTGTCCTGTACTCATCTCTGAGAAATTAGGCCGAGCGCAATGGGTCTTTCCGCCTAGCATATGGACGGGCTCATGAAGTCAGTAGAGATTGCAAGTGTACGCGTGCAGGCATAAGGAGAGTGCCCTATCCTTAACTTCGAGAAAGCATGACGGAGAGAGACCGTCTTTCAAGCGAACCCCTCTCCTGAGGATATATCGAAGCAGTGGCAAAAGGGGTTGTGGAAGCACAGCGCAAAGTTTCTATACGAAACTCGGAAAACAAGGTGGTGTAGAAGGCAGCTTTCCCCCGCGTCTTGGTTCAGGTTTAGGGAAGGGATACCCACTGCCCGTGCGGAAGCCTAGGGAAAGTACCATGGGCTGAAGTGTGAAAAGCAGGCCTGCGCAGAACGCAACGTTCAGCGCACATCTTGTTTCACGAAGAGAGATTCCTTTACCAATGTGTGTGTGGAAGCCTAAGGCCAAGTGCCATATATACTTACGCCCACGAAACACCGCTGTAGGAAACCCGTCGTTCAACTCACAGCTTCCCTGAGGAAGGTTTTCTAAAGTGCGTGTGGAGGCCCAAGGAAAGTGTGACAGGCTTCCCTCTGAGAAGGAGGTCTGCGTCGAACGCCTCTTTCAACTCACGGCTTGTTTCCGGCTGACGGAAGGCTTCTCCAGGGTGTGTACGGTAGCCTAGGGAAAAAGCGCATACACTTCACTCTCCGGGGGAAAAAAAAGCAAGCACCCAAAAGCATCTTCGAGAAACCGTCTCTCAACGAACACCTTCTTTCCTGACGAGACAGAAACATGTTCAACTCTGTGTGTGTTTGTGTGTGTGTGTGTTCCCGCGCGCGGGCGTGCGTGACTGAATAAGAAAAGTGCCATGTACTCCCCTGGGAAAAGCAAGTCTGCGTATACGGCAACTCGCCACTAACATCTTCAGGTATCCTGGAGGGAGAAGCTTTTCCAAAATTGGGTGTGGAAGCATCATGAAAGTGCCGTACCCTTTACTACCGTTCCCTGGACCTAACTCCGAGAAACGTCCTCCCTGACGATAGAAAAGAGCTGAGCCATCTCAAGGCTGCGTGTGATCGCACAGGGACCGTTCCCTGGACCTAACTCCGAGAAACGAGTCGGGGTACAAGGCAGCTTTCAACTGACGTCTTCTTTCGTGAGCCCAAGAGCGTTTGCATATGTAGGCGTGGAGACGTCAGGAGAGCTCCGCAGACCGCCCTCTAAGAGGCAACCTCGCTTTTGCGAAGCCGTCTTGCAACTCACATCCTTTGCCTTGGAGACGGGAGCCATTTATATAGTCTTGGTGGAAGCACAAGGAACGTGCCGTGCCCTGTAGTCATCTCTGAGAAAGAAGGCCGAGCGCAATGTGTCTTTCAGCCTAGCATATGGACGGGCTCATGAAGTCAGTAGAGATTGCAAGTGTATGCGTGCAGGCATAAGGAGAGTGCCCTTTCATTAACTCCGAGAAAGCATGACGGAGAGAGACCGTCCTTCAAGCGAACCCCTCTCCTGAGGATATATCGTAGGAGTGGCAAAAGGGGTTGTGGAAGTAAAACGCAAGGGTTCTATAAGAAACTCGGAAAACAAGGTGGTGTAGAAGGCAGCTTTCCCCCGCGTCTTGGTTCAGGTTTAGGGAAGGGATACCCACTGCCCGTGCGGAAGCCTAGGGAAAGTACCATGGGCTGAAGTGTGAAAAGCAGGCCTGCGCAGAACGCAACGTTCAGCGCACATCTTGTTTCACGAAGAGAGATTCCTTTACCAATGTGTGTGTGGAAGCCTAAGGCCAAGTGCCATATATACTTACCCCCACGAAACACCGCTGTAGGAAACCGGTCGTTCAACTCACAGCTTCCCTGAGGAAGTTTTTCTAAAGTGCGTGTGGAGGCCCAAGGAAAGTGTGACAGGCTTCCCTCTGAGAAGGAGGTCTGCGTGGAACGCCTCCTTCATCTCACGGCTTGTTTCCGGCTGACGGAAGGCTTCTCAAGGGTGTGTACGGTAGCCTAGGGAAAAAGCGCATACACTTCACTCTCCGGGGGGAAAAAAAGCAAGAACCCAAAAGAATCGGCGAGAAACCGTCTCTCAACGAACACCTTCTTTCCTGACGAGACAGAAACATGTTCAACTCTGTGTGTTTGTGTGTGTGTGTGTGCCCGCGCGCGCGCGTGCATGACTGAATAAGGAAAGTGCCATGTACTCCCCTGGGAAAAGCAAGTCTGCGTATACGGCAACTCGCCACTAACATCTTCAGGTATCCTGGAGAGAGAAGCATTTCCAAAAGTGGGTGTGGAAGCATCATAAAAGTGCCGTACGCTTTACTACCGTTCCCTGGACCTATCTCCGAGAAACGTCCTCCCTGACGATAGAAAAGAGCTGAGCCATCTCAAGGCTGCATGAGATCGCACAGGGACCGTTCCCTGGACCTAACTCCGAGAAACGCTTCGGGGTACAAGGCAGCTTTCAACTGACGTCTTCTTTCGTGAGCCCAGAAGTGTTTGCATATGTAGGCGTGGAGGCGTCAGGAGAAGGCCGCAGACCGCCCTCTAAGAGGCAACCTCGCTTTTGCGAAGCCGTCTTTCACCTCACATCCTTTGCCTTGGAGACGGGAGCCTTTTACATAAATTTGGTGGAAGCACAAGGAAGGTGTCGTGTCCTGTACTCATCTCTGAGAAAGAAGGCCGAGCGCAATGGGTCTTTCAGCCTAGCATATGGACGGGCTCATGAAGTCAGTAGAGATTGCAAGTGTACGCGTGCAGGCATAAGGAGAGTGCCCTATCCTTAACTTCGAGAAAGCATGACGGAGAGAGACCGTCTTTCAAGCGAACCCCTCTCCTGAGGATATATCGAAGCAGTGGCAAAAGGGGTTGTGAAAGCAAAACGCAAGGGTTCTATAAGAAACTCGGAAAACAAGGTGGTGTAGAAGGCAGCTTTCCCCCGCGTCTTGGTTCAGGTTTAGGGAAGGGATACCCACTGCCCGTGCGGAAGCCTAGGGAAAGTACCATGGGCTGAAGTGTGAAAAGCAGGCCTGCGCAGAACGCAACGTTCAGCGCACATCTTGTTTCACGAAGAGAGATTCCTTTACCAATGTGTGTGTGGAAGCCTAAGGCCAAGTGCCATATATACTTACCCCCACGAAACACCGCTCTAGGAAACCCGTCGTTCAACTCACAGCTTCCCTGAGGAAGTTTTTCTAAAGTGCGTGTGGAGGCACAAGGAAAGTGTGACAGTCTTCCCTCTGAGAAGGAGGTCTGCGTGGAACGCCTCCTTCAACTCACGGCTTGTTTCCGGCTGACGGAAGGCTTCTCAAGGGTGTGTACGGTAGCCTAGGGAAAAAGCGCATACACTTCACTCTCCGGGGGGAAAAAAAGCTAGAACCCAAAAGCATCGGCGAGAAACCGTCTCTCAACGAACACCTTCTTTCCTGACGAGACAGAAACCTGTCCAACTCTGTGTGTGTGTGTGTGTGTGTGTGTGTGTGTGTGTGTGCGCCAGGGCGCGCGCGTGCGTGAGTGAATAAGGAAAGTGCCATGTACTCACCTGGGAAAAGCAAGTCTGCGTATACGGCAGCTCGCCACTAACATCTTCAGGTATCCTGGAGAGAGAAGCTTTTCCAAAAGTGGGTGTGGAAACATCATGAAAGTGCCGTACGCTTTGCTACCGTTCCCTGGACCTAACTCCGAGAAACGTCCTCCCTGACGATAG
Organism: Eumetopias jubatus; assembly: GCF_037043125.1. NCBI lineage: Eukaryota > Metazoa > Chordata > Mammalia > Carnivora > Otariidae > Eumetopias > Eumetopias jubatus. Next base: position 269,045 of record NW_028274954.1, read on the forward strand.
AAAAGAGCTGAGCCATCTCAAGGCTGCGTGTGATCGCACAAGGACCGTTCCCTGGACCTAACTCCGAGAAACGCTTCGGGGTACAAGGCAGCATTCAACTGACGTCTTCTTTCGTGAGCCCAAGAGCGTTTGCGTATGTAGGCGTGGAGGCGTCAGGAGAGCGCCGCAGACCGCCCTCTAAGAGGCAACCTCGCTTTTGCGAAGCCGTCTTTCACCTCACATCCTTTGCCTTGGAGACGGGAGCCTTTTACATAAATTTGGTGGAAGCACAAGGAAGGTGTCGTGTCCTGTACTCATCTCTGAGAAAGAAGGCCGAGCGCAATGGGTCTTTCAGCCTAGCATAAGGACGGGCTCATGAAGTCAGTAGAGATTGCAAGTGTACGCGTGCAGGCATAAGGAGAGTGCCCTATCCTTAACTTCGAGAAAGCATGACGGAGAGAGACCGTCTTTCAAGCGAACCCCTCTCCTGAGGATATATCGAAGCAGTGGCAAAAGGGGTTGTGAAAGCAAAACGCAAGGGTTCTATAAGAAACTCGGAAAACAAGGTGGTGTAGAAGGCAGCTTTCCCCTGCGTCTTGGTTCAGGTTTAGGGAAGGGATACCCACTGCCCGTGCGGAAGCCTAGGGAAAGTACCATGGGCTGAAGTGTGAAAAGCAGGCCTGCGCAGAACGCAACGTTCAGCGCACATCTTGTTTCACGAAGAGAGATTCCTTTACCAATGTGTGTGTGGAAGCCTAAGGCCAAGTGCCATATATACTTCCCCCACGAAACACCGCTGTAGGAAACCCGTCGTTCAACTCACAGCTTCCCTGAGGAAGTTTTTCTAAAGTGCGTGTGGAGGCCCAAGGAAAGTGTGACAGGCTTCCCTCTGAGATGGAAGTCTGCGTGGAACGCCTCCTTCATCTCACGGCTTGTTTCCGGCTGACGGAAGGCTTCTCAAGGGTGTGTACGGAAGCCTAGGGAAAAAGCGCATACACTTCACTCTCCGGGGGGAAAAAAAGCTAGAACCCAAAAGCATCGTCGAGAAACCGTCTCTCAACGAACACCTTCTTTCCTGACGAGACAGAAACATGTTCAACTCTGTGTGTGTGTGTGTGTGTGTGTGTGTGTGTGCCCCTGCGCGCGCGTGCCTGAATTAATAAGGAAAGTGCTATGTACTCACCTGGGAAAAGCAAGTCTGCGTATACGGCAGCTCGCCACTAACATCTTCAGGTATCCTGCAGAGAGAAGCTTTTCCAAAAGTGGGTGTGGACGCATCATGAAAGTGCCGTACGCTTTACTACCGTTCCCTGGACCTAACTCCGAGAAACGCTTCGGGGTACAAGGCAGCTTTCAACTGACGTCTTCTTTCGTGAGCCCAGAAGCGTTTGCATATGTAGGCGTGGAGGCGTCAGGAGAAGGCCGCAGACCGCCCTCTAAGAGGCAACCTCGCTTTTGCGAAGCCGTCTTTCACCTCACATCCTTTGCCTTGGAGACGGGAGCCTTTTACATAAATTTGGTGGAAGCACAAGGAAGGTGTCGTGTCCTGTACTCATCTCTGAGAAATTAGGCCGAGCGCAATGGGTCTTTCCGCCTAGCATATGGACGGGCTCATGAAGTCAGTAGAGATTGCAAGTGTACGCGTGCAGGCATAAGGAGAGTGCCCTATCCTTAACTTCGAGAAAGCATGACGGAGAGAGACCGTCTTTCAAGCGAACCCCTCTCCTGAGGATATATTGAAGCAGTGGCAAAAGGGGTTGTGGAAGCACAGCGCAAAGTTTCTATACGAAACTCGGAAAACAAGGTGGTGTAGAAGGCAGCTTTCCCCCGCGTCTTGGTTCAGGTTTAGGGAAGGGATACCCACTGCCCGTGCGGAAGCCTAGGGAAAGTACCATGGGCTGAAGTGTGAAAAGCAGGCCTGCGCAGAACGCAACGTTCAGCGCACATCTTGTTTCACGAAGAGAGATTCCTTTACCAATGTGTGTGTGGAAGCCTAAGGCCAAGTGCCATATATACTTACGCCCACGAAACACCGCTGTAGGAAACCCGTCGTTCAACTCACAGCTTCCCTGAGGAAGGTTTTCTAAAGTGCGTGTGGAGGCCCAAGGAAAGTGTGACAGGCTTCCCTCTGAGAAGGAGGTCTGCGTCGAACGCCTCTTTCAACTCACGGCTTGTTTCCGGCTGACGGAAGGCTTCTCCAGGGTGTGTACGGTAGCCTAGGGAAAAAGCGCATACACTTCACTCTCCGGGGGAAAAAAAAGCAAGCACCCAAAAGCATCTTCGAGAAACCGTCTCTCAACGAACACCTTCTTTCCTGACGAGACAGAAACATGTTCAACTCTGTGTGTGTTTGTGTGTGTGTGTGTTCCCGCGCGCGGTCGTGCGTGACTGAATAAGAAAAGTGCCATGTACTCCCCTGGGAAAAGCAAGTCTGCGTATACGGCAACTCGCCACTAACATCTTCAGGTATCCTGGAGGGAGAAGCTTTTCCAAAATTGGGTGTGGAAGCATCATGAAAGTGCCGTACGCTTTACTACCGTTCCCTGGACCTAACTCCGAGAAACGTCCTCCCTGACGATAGAAAAGAGCTGAGCCATCTCAAGGCTGCGTGTGATCGCACAGGGACCGTTCCCTGGACCTAACTCCGAGAAACGAGTCGGGGTACAAGGCAGCTTTCAACTGACGTCTTCTTTCGTGAGCCCAAGAGCGTTTGCATATGTAGGCGTGGAGACGTCAGGAGAGCTCCGCAGACCGCCCTCTAAGAGGCAACCTCGCTTTTGCGAAGACGTCTTGCAACTCACATCCTTTGCCTTGGAGACGGGAGCCATTTATATAGTCTTGGTGGAAGCACAAGGAACGTGCCGTGCCCTGTAGTCATCTCTGAGAAAGAAGGCCGAGCGCAATGTGTCTTTCAGCCTAGCATATGGACGGGCTCATGAAGTCAGTAGAGATTGCAAGTGTATGCGTGCAGGCATAAGGAGAGTGCCCTTCCATTAACTCCGAGAAAGCATGACGGAGAGAGACCGTCCTTCAAGCGAACCCCTCTCCTGAGGATATATCGTAGGAGTGGCAAAAGGGGTTGTGGAAGTAAAACGCAAGGGTTCTATAAGAAACTCGGAAAACAAGGTGGTGTAGAAGGCAGCTTTCCCCCGCGTCTTGGTTCAGGTTTAGGGAAGGGATACCCACTGCACGTGCGGAAGCCTAGGGAAAGTACCATGGGCTGAAGTGTGAAAAGCAGGCCTGCGCAGAACGCAACGTTCAGCGCACATCTTGTTTCACGAAGAGAGATGCCTTTTCCAATGTGTGTGTGGAAGCCTAAGGCCAAGTGCCATATATACTTACCCCCACGAAACACCGCTGTAGGAAACCGGTCGTTCAACTCACAGCTTCCCTGAGGAAGTTTTTCTAAAGTGCGTGTGGAGGCCCAAGGAAAGTGTGACAGGCTTCCCTCTGAGAAGGAGGTCTGCGTGGAACGCCTCCTTCATCTCACGGCTTGTTTCCGGCTGACGGAAGGCTTCTCAAGGGTGTGTACGGTAGCCTAGGGAAAAAGCGCATACACTTCACTCTCCGGGGGGAAAAAAAGCAAGAACCCAAAAGAATCGGCGAGAAACCGTCTCTCAACGAACACCTTCTTTCCTGACGAGACAGAAACATGTTCAACTCTGTGTGTTTGTGTGTGTGTGTGTGTGCCCGCGCGCGCGCGTGCATGACTGAATAAGGAAAGTGCCATGTACTCCCCTGGGAAAAGCAAGTCTGCGTATACGGCAACTCGCCACTAACATCTTCAGGTATCCTGGAGAGAGAAGCATTTCCAAAAGTGGGTGTGGAAGCATCATAAAAGTGCCGTACGCTTTACTACCGTTCCCTGGACCTATCTCCGAGAAACGTCCTCCCTGACGATAGAAAAGAGCTGAGCCATCTCAAGGCTGCATGAGATCGCACAGGGACCGTTCCCTGGACCTAACTCCGAGAAACGCTTCGGGGTACAAGGCAGCTTTCAACTGACGTCTTCTTTCGTGAGCCCAGAAGTGTTTGCATATGTAGGCGTGGAGGCGTCAGGAGAAGGCCGCAGACCGCCCTCTAAGAGGCAACCTCGCTTTTGCGAAGCCGTCTTTCACCTCACATCCTTTGCCTTGGAGACGGGAGCCTTTTACATAAATTTGGTGGAAGCACAAGGAAGGTGTCGTGTCCTGTACTCATCTCTGAGAAAGAAGGCCGAGCGCAATGGGTCTTTCAGCCTAGCATATGGACGGGCTCATGAAGTCAGTAGAGATTGCAAGTGTACGCGTGCAGGCATAAGGAGAGTGCCCTATCCTTAACTTCGAGAAAGCATGACGGAGAGAGACCGTCTTTCAAGCGAACCCCTCTCCTGAGGATATATCGAAGCAGTGGCAAAAGGGGTTGTGAAAGCAAAACGCAAGGGTTCTATAAGAAACTCGGAAAACAAGGTGGTGTAGAAGGCAGCTTTCCCCCGCGTCTTGGTTCAGGTTTAGGGAAGGGATACCCACTGCCCGTGCGGAAGCCTAGGGAAAGTACCATGGGCTGAAGTGTGAAAAGCAGGCCTGCGCAGAACGCAACGTTCAGCGCACATCTTGTTTCACGAAGAGAGATTCCTTTACCAATGTGTGTGTGGAAGCCTAAGGCCAAGTGCCATATATACTTACCCCCACGAAACACCGCTCTAGGAAACCCGTCGTTCAACTCACAGCTTCCCTGAGGAAGTTTTTCTAAAGTGCGTGTGGAGGCACAAGGAAAGTGTGACAGTCTTCCCTCTGAGAAGGAGGTCTGCGTGGAACGCCTCCTTCAACTCACGGCTTGTTTCCGGCTGACGGAAGGCTTCTCAAGGGTGTGTACGGTAGCCTAGGGAAAAAGCGCATACACTTCACTCTCCGGGGGGAAAAAAAGCTAGAACCCAAAAGCATCGGCGAGAAACCGTCTCTCAACGAACACCTTCTTTCCTGACGAGACAGAAACCTGTCCAACTCTGTGTGTGTGTGTGTGTGTGTGTGTGTGTGTGTGTGTGCGCCAGGGCGCGCGCGTGCGTGAGTGAATAAGGAAAGTGCCATGTACTCACCTGGGAAAAGCAAGTCTGCGTATACGGCAGCTCGCCACTAACATCTTCAGGTATCCTGGAGAGAGAAGCTTTTCCAAAAGTGGGTGTGGAAACATCATGAAAGTGCCGTACGCTTTGCTACCGTTCCCTGGACCTAACTCCGAGAAACGTCCTCCCTGACGATAGAAAAGAGCTGAGCCATCTCAAGGCTGCGTGTGATCGCACAAGGACCGTTCCCTGGACCTAACTCCGAGAAACGCTTCGGGGTACAAGGCAGCATTCAACTGACGTCTTCTTTCGTGAGCCCAAGAGCGTTTGCGTATGTAGGCGTGGAGGCGTCAGGAGAGCGCCGCAGACCGCCCTCTAAGAGGCAACCTCGCTTTTGCGAAGCCGTCTTTCACCTCACATCCTTTGCCTTGGAGACGGGAGCCTTTTACATAAATTTGGTGGAAGCACAAGGAAGGTGTCGTGTCCTGTACTCATCTCTGAGAAAGAAGGCCGAGCGCAATGGGTCTTTCAGCCTAGCATAAGGACGGGCTCATGAAGTCAGTAGAGATTGCAAGTGTACGCGTGCAGGCATAAGGAGAGTGCCCTATCCTTAACTTCGAGAAAGCATGACGGAGAGAGACCGTCTTTCAAGCGAACCCCTCTCCTGAGGATATATCGAAGCAGTGGCAAAAGGGGTTGTGAAAGCAAAACGCAAGGGTTCTATAAGAAACTCGGAAAACAAGGTGGTGTAGAAGGCAGCTTTCCCCTGCGTCTTGGTTCAGGTTTAGGGAAGGGATACCCACTGCCCGTGCGGAAGCCTAGGGAAAGTACCATGGGCTGAAGTGTGAAAAGCAGGCCTGCGCAGAACGCAACGTTCAGCGCACATCTTGTTTCACGAAGAGAGATTCCTTTACCAATGTGTGTGTGGAAGCCTAAGGCCAAGTGCCATATATACTTCCCCCACGAAACACCGCTGTAGGAAACCCGTCGTTCAACTCACAGCTTCCCTGAGGAAGTTTTTCTAAAGTGCGTGTGGAGGCCCAAGGAAAGTGTGACAGGCTTCCCTCTGAGATGGAAGTCTGCGTGGAACGCCTCCTTCATCTCACGGCTTGTTTCCGGCTGACGGAAGGCTTCTCAAGGGTGTGTACGGAAGCCTAGGGAAAAAGCGCATACACTTCACTCTCCGGGGGGAAAAAAAGCTAGAACCCAAAAGCATCGTCGAGAAACCGTCTCTCAACGAACACCTTCTTTCCTGACGAGACAGAAACATGTTCAACTCTGTGTGTGTGTGTGTGTGTGTGTGTGTGTGTGCCCCTGCGCGCGCGTGCCTGAATTAATAAGGAAAGTGCTATGTACTCACCTGGGAAAAGCAAGTCTGCGTATACGGCAGCTCGCCACTAACATCTTCAGGTATCCTGCAGAGAGAAGCTTTTCCAAAAGTGGGTGTGGACGCATCATGAAAGTGCCGTACGCTTTACTACCGTTCCCTGGACCTAACTCCGAGAAACGCTTCGGGGTACAAGGCAGCTTTCAACTGACGTCTTCTTTCGTGAGCCCAGAAGCGTTTGCATATGTAGGCGTGGAGGCGTCAGGAGAAGGCCGCAGACCGCCCTCTAAGAGGCAACCTCGCTTTTGCGAAGCCGTCTTTCACCTCACATCCTTTGCCTTGGAGACGGGAGCCTTTTACATAAATTTGGTGGAAGCACAAGGAAGGTGTCGTGTCCTGTACTCATCTCTGAGAAATTAGGCCGAGCGCAATGGGTCTTTCCGCCTAGCATATGGACGGGCTCATGAAGTCAGTAGAGATTGCAAGTGTACGCGTGCAGGCATAAGGAGAGTGCCCTATCCTTAACTTCGAGAAAGCATGACGGAGAGAGACCGTCTTTCAAGCGAACCCCTCTCCTGAGGATATATTGAAGCAGTGGCAAAAGGGGTTGTGGAAGCACAGCGCAAAGTTTCTATACGAAACTCGGAAAACAAGGTGGTGTAGAAGGCAGCTTTCCCCCGCGTCTTGGTTCAGGTTTAGGGAAGGGATACCCACTGCCCGTGCGGAAGCCTAGGGAAAGTACCATGGGCTGAAGTGTGAAAAGCAGGCCTGCGCAGAACGCAACGTTCAGCGCACATCTTGTTTCACGAAGAGAGATTCCTTTACCAATGTGTGTGTGGAAGCCTAAGGCCAAGTGCCATATATACTTACGCCCACGAAACACCGCTGTAGGAAACCCGTCGTTCAACTCACAGCTTCCCTGAGGAAGGTTTTCTAAAGTGCGTGTGGAGGCCCAAGGAAAGTGTGACAGGCTTCCCTCTGAGAAGGAGGTCTGCGTCGAACGCCTCTTTCAACTCACGGCTTGTTTCCGGCTGACGGAAGGCTTCTCCAGGGTGTGTACGGTAGCCTAGGGAAAAAGCGCATACACTTCACTCTCCGGGGGAAAAAAAAGCAAGCACCCAAAAGCATCTTCGAGAAACCGTCTCTCAACGAACACCTTCTTTCCTGACGAGACAGAAACATGTTCAACTCTGTGTGTGTTTGTGTGTGTGTGTGTTCCCGCGCGCGGTCGTGCGTGACTGAATAAGAAAAGTGCCATGTACTCCCCTGGGAAAAGCAAGTCTGCGTATACGGCAACTCGCCACTAACATCTTCAGGTATCCTGGAGGGAGAAGCTTTTCCAAAATTGGGTGTGGAAGCATCATGAAAGTGCCGTACGCTTTACTACCGTTCCCTGGACCTAACTCCGAGAAACGTCCTCCCTGACGATAGAAAAGAGCTGAGCCATCTCAAGGCTGCGTGTGATCGCACAGGGACCGTTCCCTGGACCTAACTCCGAGAAACGAGTCGGGGTACAAGGCAGCTTTCAACTGACGTCTTCTTTCGTGAGCCCAAGAGCGTTTGCATATGTAGGCGTGGAGACGTCAGGAGAGCTCCGCAGACCGCCCTCTAAGAGGCAACCTCGCTTTTGCGAAGACGTCTTGCAACTCACATCCTTTGCCTTGGAGACGGGAGCCATTTATATAGTCTTGGTGGAAGCACAAGGAACGTGCCGTGCCCTGTAGTCATCTCTGAGAAAGAAGGCCGAGCGCAATGTGTCTTTCAGCCTAGCATATGGACGGGCTCATGAAGTCAGTAGAGATTGCAAGTGTATGCGTGCAGGCATAAGGAGAGTGCCCTTTCATTAACTCCGAGAAAGCATGACGGAGAGAGACCGTCCTTCAAGCGAACCCCTCTCCTGAGGATATATCGTAGGAGTGGCAAAAGGGGTTGTGGAAGTAAAACGCAAGGGTTCTATAAGAAACTCGGAAAACAAGGTGGTGTAGAAGGCAGCTTTCCCCCGCGTCTTGGTTCAGGTTTAGGGAAGGGATACCCACTGCCCGTGCGGAAGCCTAGGGAAAGTACCATGGGCTGAAGTGTGAAAAGCAGGCCTGCGCAGAACGCAACGTTCAGCGCACATCTTGTTTCACGAAGAGAGATTCCTTTACCAATGTGTGTGTGGAAGCCTAAGGCCAAGTGCCATATATACTTACCCCCACGAAACACCGCTGTAGGAAACCGGTCGTTCAACTCACAGCTTCCCTGAGGAAGTTTTTCTAAAGTGCGTGTGGAGGCCCAAGGAAAGTGTGACAGGCTTCCCTCTGAGAAGGAGGTCTGCGTGGAACGCCTCCTTCATCTCACGGCTTGTTTCCGGCTGACGGAAGGCTTCTCAAGGGTGTGTACGGTAGCCTAGGGAAAAAGCGCATACACTTCACTCTCCGGGGGGAAAAAAAGCAAGAACCCAAAAGAATCGGCGAGAAACCGTCTCTCAACGAACACCTTCTTTCCTGACGAGACAGAAACATGTTCAACTCTGTGTGTTTGTGTGTGTGTGTGTGCCCGCGCGCGCGCGTGCATGACTGAATAAGGAAAGTGCCATGTACTCCCCTGGGAAAAGCAAGTCTGCGTATACGGCAACTCGCCACTAACATCTTCAGGTATCCTGGAGAGAGAAGCATTTCCAAAAGTGGGTGTGGAAGCATCATAAAAGTGCCGTACGCTTTACTACCGTTCCCTGGACCTATCTCCGAGAAACGTCCTCCCTGACGATAGAAAAGAGCTGAGCCATCTCAAGGCTGCATGAGATCGCACAGGGACCGTTCCCTGGACCTAACTCCGAGAAACGCTTCGGGGTACAAGGCAGCTTTCAACTGACGTCTTCTTTCGTGAGCCCAGAAGTGTTTGCATATGTAGGCGTGGAGGCGTCAGGAGAAGGCCGCAGACCGCCCTCTAAGAGGCAACCTCGCTTTTGCGAAGCCGTCTTTCACCTCACATCCTTTGCCTTGGAGACGGGAGCCTTTTACATAAATTTGGTGGAAGCACAAGGAAGGTGTCGTGTCCTGTACTCATCTCTGAGAAAGAAGGCCGAGCGCAATGGGTCTTTCAGCCTAGCATATGGACGGGCTCATGAAGTCAGTAGAGATTGCAAGTGTACGCGTGCAGGCATAAGGAGAGTGCCCTATCCTTAACTTCGAGAAAGCATGACGGAGAGAGACCGTCTTTCAAGCGAACCCCTCTCCTGAGGATATATCGAAGCAGTGGCAAAAGGGGTTGTGAAAGCAAAACGCAAGGGTTCTATAAGAAACTCGGAAAACAAGGTGGTGTAGAAGGCAGCTTTCCCCCGCGTCTTGGTTCAGGTTTAGGGAAGGGATACCCACTGCCCGTGCGGAAGCCTAGGGAAAGTACCATGGGCTGAAGTGTGAAAAGCAGGCCTGCGCAGAACGCAACGTTCAGCGCACATCTTGTTTCACGAAGAGAGATTCCTTTACCAATGTGTGTGTGGAAGCCTAAGGCCAAGTGCCATATATACTTACCCCCACGAAACACCGCTCTAGGAAACCCGTCGTTCAACTCACAGCTTCCCTGAGGAAGTTTTTCTAAAGTGCGTGTGGAGGCACAAGGAAAGTGTGACAGTCTTCCCTCTGAGAAGGAGGTCTGCGTGGAACGCCTCCTTCAACTCACGGCTTGTTTCCGGCTGACGGAAGGCTTCTCAAGGGTGTGTACGGTAGCCTAGGGAAAAAGCGCATACACTTCACTCTCCGGGGGGAAAAAAAGCTAGAACCCAAAAGCATCGGCGAGAAACCGTCTCTCAACGAACACCTTCTTTCCTGACGAGACAGAAACCTGTCCAACTCTGTGTGTGTGTGTGTGTGTGTCTGTGTGTGTGTGTGTGTGTGTGTGCGCCAGGGCGCGCGCGTGCGTGAGTGAATAAGGAAAGTGCCATGTACTCACCTGGGAAAAGCAAGTCTGCGTATACGGCAGCTCGCCACTAACATCTTCAGGTATCCTGGAGAGAGAAGCTTTTCCAAAAGTGGGTGTGGAAACATCATGAAAGTGCCGTACGCTTTGCTACCGTTCCCTGGACCTAACTCCGAGAAACGTCCTCCCTGACGATAGAAAAGAGCTGAGCCATCTCAAGGCTGCGTGTGATCGCACAAGGACCGTTCCCTGGACCTAACTCCGAGAAACGCTTCGGGGTACAAGGCAGCATTCAACTGACGTCTTCTTTCGTGAGCCCAAGAGCGTTTGCGTATGTAGGCGTGGAGGCGTCAGGAGAGCGCCGCAGACCGCCCTCTAAGAGGCAACCTCGCTTTTGCGAAGCCGTCTTTCACCTCACATCCTTTGCCTTGGAGACGGGAGCCTTTTACAGAAATTTGGTGGAAGCACAAGGAAGGTGTCGTGTCCTGTACTCATCTCTGAGAAAGAAGGCCGAGCGCAATGGGTCTTTCAGCCTAGCATATGGACGGGCTCATGAAGTCAGTAGAGATTGCAAGTGTACGCGTGCAGGCATAAGGAGAGTGCCCTATCCTTAACTTCGAGAAAGCATGACGGAGAGAGACCGTCTTTCAAGCGAACCCCTCTCCTGAGGATATATCGAAGCAGTGGCAAAAGGGGTTGTGAAAGCAAAACGCAAGGGTTCTATAAGAAACTCGGAAAACAAGGTGGTGTAGAAGGCAGCTTTCCCCTGCGTCTTGGTTCAGGTTTAGGGAAGGGATACCCACTGCCCGTGCGGAAGCCTAGGGAAAGTACCATGGGCTGAAGTGTGAAAAGCAGGCCTGCGCAGAACGCAACGTTCAGCGCACATCTTGTTTCACGAAGAGAGATTCCTTTACCAATGTGTGTGTGGAAGCCTAAGGCCAAGTGCCATATATACTTCCCCCACGAAACACCGCTGTAGGAAACCCGTCGTTCAACTCACAGCTTCCCTGAGGAAGTTTTTCTAAAGTGCGTGTGGAGGCCCAAGGAAAGTGTGACAGGCTTCCCTCTGAGATGGAAGTCTGCGTGGAACGCCTCCTTCATCTCACGGCTTGTTTCCGGCTGACGGAAGGCTTCTCAAGTGTGTGTACGGAAGCCTAGGGAAAAAGCGCATACACTTCACTCTCCGGGGGGAAAAAAAGCTAGAACCCAAAAGCATCGTCGAGAAACCGTCTCTCAACGAACACCTTCTTTCCTGACGAGACAGAAACATGTTCAACTCTGTGTGTGTGTGTGTGTGTGTGTGTGTGTGTGTGTGTGCCCCTGCGCGCGCGTGCCTGAATTAATAAGGAAAGTGCTATGTACTCACCTGGGAAAAGCAAGTCTGCGTATACGGCAGCTCGCCACTAACATCTTCAGGTATCCTGCAGAGAGAAGCTTTTCCAAAAGTGGGTGTGGACGCATCATGAAAGTGCCGTACGCTTTACTACCGTTCCCTGGACCTAACTCCGAGAAACGCTTCGGGGTACAAGGCAGCTTTCAACTGACGTCTTCTTTCGTGAGCCCAGAAGCGTTTGCATATGTAGGCGTGGAGGCGTCAGGAGAAGGCCGCAGACCGCCCTCTAAGAGGCAACCTCGCTTTTGCGAAGCCGTCTTTCACCTCACATCCTTTGCCTTGGAGACGGGAGCCTTTTACATAAATTTGGTGGAAGCACAAGGAAGGTGTCGTGTCCTGTACTCATCTCTGAGAAAGAAGGCCGAGCGCAATGGGTCTTTCCGCCTAGCATATGGACGGGCTCATGAAGTCAGTAGAGATTGCAAGTGTACGCGTGCAGGCATAAGGAGAGTGCCCTATCCTTAACTTCGAGAAAGCATGACGGAGAGAGACCGTCTTTCAAGCGAACCCCTCTCCTGAGGATATATTGAAGCAGTGGCAAAAGGGGTTGTGGAAGCACAGCGCAAAGTTTCTATACGAAACTCGGAAAACAAGGTGGTGTAGAAGGCAGCTTTCCCCCGCGTCTTGGTTCAGGTTTAGGGAAGGGATACCCACTGCCCGTGCGGAAGCCTAGGGAAAGTACCATGGGCTGAAGTGTGAAAAGCAGGCCTGCGCAGAACGCAACGTTCAGCGCACATCTTGTTTCACGAAGAGAGATTCCTTTACCAATGTGTGTGTGGAAGCCTAAGGCCAAGTGCCATATATACTTACCCCCACGAAACACCGCTGTAGGAAACCCGTCGTTCAACTCACAGCTTCCCTGAGGAAGGTTTTCTAAAGTGCGTGTGGAGGCCCAAGGAAAGTGTGACAGGCTTCCCTCTGAGAAGGAGGTCTGCGTCGAACGCCTCTTTCAACTCACGGCTTGTTTCCGGCTGACGGAAGGCTTCTCCAGGGTGTGTACGGTAGCCTAGGGAAAAAGCGCATACACTTCACTCTCCGGGGGAAAAAAAAGCAAGCACCCAAAAGCATCTTCGAGAAACCGTCTCTCAACGAACACCTTCTTTCCTGACGAGACAGAAACATGTTCAACTCTGTGTGTGTTTGTGTGTGTGTGTGTTCCCGCGCGCGGGCGTGCGTGACTGAATAAGAAAAGTGCCATGTACTCCCCTGGGAAAAGCAAGTCTGCGTATACGGCAACTCGCCACTAACATCTTCAGGTATCCTGGAGGGAGAAGCTTTTCCAAAATTGGGTGTGGAAGCATCATGAAAGTGCCGTACCCTTTACTACCGTTCCCTGGACCTAACTCCGAGAAACGTCCTCCCTGACGATAGAAAAGAGCTGAGCCATCTCAAGGCTGCGTGTGATCGCACAGGGACCGTTCCCTGGACCTAACTCCGAGAAACGAGTCGGGGTACAAGGCAGCTTTCAACTGACGTCTTCTTTCGTGAGCCCAAGAGCGTTTGCATATGTAGGCGTGGAGACGTCAGGAGAGCTCCGCAGACCGCCCTCTAAGAGGCAACCTCGCTTTTGCGAAGCCGTCTTGCAACTCACATCCTTTGCCTTGGAGACGGGAGCCATTTATATAGTCTTGGTGGAAGCACAAGGAACGTGCCGTGCCCTGTAGTCATCTCTGAGAAAGAAGGCCGAGCGCAATGTGTCTTTCAGCCTAGCATATGGACGGGCTCATGAAGTCAGTAGAGATTGCAAGTGTATGCGTGCAGGCATAAGGAGAGTGCCCTTCCATTAACTCCGAGAAAGCATGACGGAGAGAGACCGTCCTTCAAGCGAACCCCTCTCCTGAGGATATATCGTAGGAGTGGCAAAAGGGGTTGTGGAAGTAAAACGCAAGGGTTCTATAAGAAACTCGGAAAACAAGGTGGTGTAGAAGGCAGCTTTCCCCCGCGTCTTGGTTCAGGTTTAGGGAAGGGATACCCACTGCACGTGCGGAAGCCTAGGGAAAGTACCATGGGCTGAAGTGTGAAAAGCAGGCCTGCGCAGAACGCAACGTTCAGCGCACATCTTGTTTCACGAAGAGAGATGCCTTTTCCAATGTGTGTGTGGAAGCCTAAGGCCAAGTGCCATATATACTTACCCCCACGAAACACCGCTGTAGGAAACCGGTCGTTCAACTCACAGCTTCCCTGAGGAAGTTTTTCTAAAGTGCGTGTGGAGGCCCAAGGAAAGTGTGACAGGCTTCCCTCTGAGAAGGAGGTCTGCGTGGAACGCCTCCTTCATCTCACGGCTTGTTTCCGGCTGACGGAAGGCTTCTCAAGGGTGTGTACGGTAGCCTAGGGAAAAAGCGCATACACTTCACTCTCCGGGGGGAAAAAAAGCAAGAACCCAAAAGAATCGGCGAGAAACCGTCTCTCAACGAACACCTTCTTTCCTGACGAGACAGAAACATGTTCAACTCTGTGTGTTTGTGTGTGTGTGTGTGTGCCCGCGCGCGCGCGTGCATGACTGAATAAGGAAAGTGCCATGTACTCCCCTGGGAAAAGCAAGTCTGCGTATACGGCAACTCGCCACTAACATCTTCAGGTATCCTGGAGAGAGAAGCATTTCCAAAAGTGGGTGTGGAAGCATCATAAAAGTGCCGTACGCTTTACTACCGTTCCCTGGACCTAACTCCGAGAAACGTCCTCCCTGACGATAGAAAAGAGCTGAGCCATCTCAAGGCTGCATGAGATCGCACAGGGACCGTTCCCTGGACCTAACTCCGAGAAACGCTTCGGGGTACAAGGCAGCTTCCAACTGACGTCTTCTTTCGTGAGCCCAGAAGCGTTTGCATATGTAGGCGTGGAGGCGTCAGGAGAAGGCCGCAGACCGCCCTCTAAGAGGCAACCTCGCTTTTGCGAAGCCGTCTTTCACCTCACATCCTTTGCCTTGGAGACGGGAGCCTTTTACATAAATTTGGTGGAAGCACAAGGAAGGTGTCGTGTCCTGTACTCATCTCTGAGAAAGAAGGCCGAGCGCAATGGGTCTTTCCGCCTAGCATATGGACGGGCTCATGAAGTCAGTAGAGATTGCAAGTGTACGCGTGCAGGCATAAGGAGAGTGCCCTATCCTTAACTTCGAGAAAGCATGACGGAGAGAGACCGTCTTTCAAGCGAACCCCTCTCCTGAGGATATATCGAAGCAGTGGCAAAAGGGGTTGTGAAAGCAAAACGCAAGGGTTCTATAAGAAACTCGGAAAACAAGGTGGTGTAGAAGGCAGCTTTCCCCCGCGTCTTGGTTCAGGTTTAGGGAAGGGATACCCACTGCCCGTGCGGAAGCCTAGGGAAAGTACCATGGGCTGAAGTGTGAAAAGCAGGCCTGCGCAGAACGCAACGTTCAGCGCACATCTTGTTTCACGAAGAGAGATTCCTTTACCAATGTGTGTGTGGAAGCCTAAGGCCAAGTGCCATATATACTTACCCCCACGAAACACCGCTCTAGGAAACCCGTCGTTCAACTCACAGCTTCCCTGAGGAAGTTTTTCTAAAGTGCGTGTGGAGGCACAAGGAAAGTGTGACAGTCTTCCCTCTGAGAAGGAGGTCTGCGTGGAACGCCTCCTTCAACTCACGGCTTGTTTCCGGCTGACGGAAGGCTTCTCAAGGGTGTGTACGGTAGCCTAGGGAAAAAGCGCATACACTTCACTCTCCGGGGGGAAAAAAAGCTAGAACCCAAAAGCATCGGCGAGAAACCGTCTCTCAACGAACACCTTCTTTCCTGACGAGACAGAAACCTGTCCAACTCTGTGTGTGTGTGTGTGTGTGTGTGTGTGTGTGTGTGTGTGTGTGTGCGCCAGGGCGCGCGCGTGCGTGAGTGAATAAGGAAAGTGCCATGTACTCACCTGGGAAAAGCAAGTCTGCGTATACGGCAGCTCGCCACTAACATCTTCAGGTATCCTGGAGAGAGAAGCTTTTCCAAAAGTGGGTGTGGAAACATCATGAAAGTGCCGTACGCTTTGCTACCGTTCCCTGGACCTAACTCCGAGAAACGTCCTCCCTGACGATAGAAAAGAGCTGAGCCATCTCAAGGCTGCGTGTGATCGCACAAGGACCGTTCCCTGGACCTAACTCCGAGAAACGCTTCGGGGTACAAGGCAGCATTCAACTGACGTCTTCTTTCGTGAGCCCAAGAGCGTTTGCGTATGTAGGCGTGGAGGCGTCAGGAGAGCGCCGCAGACCGCCCTCTAAGAGGCAACCTCGCTTTTGCGAAGCCGTCTTTCACCTCACATCCTTTGCCTTGGAGACGGGAGCCTTTTACAGAAATTTGGTGGAAGCACAAGGAAGGTGTCGTGTCCTGTACTCATCTCTGAGAAAGAAGGCCGAGCGCAATGGGTCTTTCAGCCTAGCATAAGGACGGGCTCATGAAGTCAGTAGAGATTGCAAGTGTACGCGTGCAGGCATAAGGAGAGTGCCCTATCCTTAACTTCGAGAAAGCATGACGGAGAGAGACCGTCTTTCAAGCGAACCCCTCTCCTGAGGATATATCGAAGCAGTGGCAAAAGGGGTTGTGAAAGCAAAACGCAAGGGTTCTATAAGAAACTCGGAAAACAAGGTGGTGTAGAAGGCAGCTTTCCCCTGCGTCTTGGTTCAGGTTTAGGGAAGGGATACCCACTGCCCGTGCGGAAGCCTAGGGAAAGTACCATGGGCTGAAGTGTGAAAAGCAGGCCTGCGCAGAACGCAACGTTCAGCGCACATCTTGTTTCACGAAGAGAGATTCCTTTACCAATGTGTGTGTGGAAGCCTAAGGCCAAGTGCCATATATACTTCCCCCACGAAACACCGCTGTAGGAAACCCGTCGTTCAACTCACAGCTTCCCTGAGGAAGTTTTTCTAAAGTGCGTGTGGAGGCCCAAGGAAAGTATGACAGGCTTCCCTCTGAGATGGAAGTCTGCGTGGAACGCCTCCTTCATCTCACGGCTTGTTTCCGGCTGACGGAAGGCTTCTCAAGTGTGTGTACGGAAGCCTAGGGAAAAAGCGCATACACTTCACTCTCCGGGGGGAAAAAAAGCTAGAACCCAAAAGCATCGTCGAGAAACCGTCTCTCAACGAACACCTTCTTTCCTGACGAGACAGAAACATGTTCAACTCTGTGTGTGTGTGTGTGTGTGTGTGTGTGTGTGTGCCCCTGCGCGCGCGTGCCTGAATTAATAAGGAAAGTGCTATGTACTCACCTGGGAAAAGCAAGTCTGCGTATACGGCAGCTCGCCACTAACATCTTCAGGTATCCTGCAGAGAGAAGCTTTTCCAAAAGTGGGTGTGGACGCATCATGAAAGTGCCGTACGCTTTACTACCGTTCCCTGGACCTAACTCCGAGAAACGCTTCGGGGTACAAGGCAGCTTTCAACTGACGTCTTCTTTCGTGAGCCCAGAAGCGTTTGCATATGTAGGCGTGGAGGCGTCAGGAGAAGGCCGCAGACCGCCCTCTAAGAGGCAACCTCGCTTTTGCGAAGCCGTCTTTCACCTCACATCCTTTGCCTTGGAGACGGGAGCCTTTTACATAAATTTGGTGGAAGCACAAGGAAGGTGTCGTGTCCTGTACTCATCTCTGAGAAAGAAGGCCGAGCGCAATGGGTCTTTCCGCCTAGCATATGGACGGGCTCATGAAGTCAGTAGAGATTGCAAGTGTACGCGTGCAGGCATAAGGAGAGTGCCCTATCCTTAACTTCGAGAAAGCATGACGGAGAGAGACCGTCTTTCAAGCGAACCCCTCTCCTGAGGATATATTGAAGCAGTGGCAAAAGGGGTTGTGGAAGCACAGCGCAAAGTTTCTATACGAAACTCGGAAAACAAGGTGGTGTAGAAGGCAGCTTTCCCCCGCGTCTTGGTTCAGGTTTAGGGAAGGGATACCCACTGCCCGTGCGGAAGCCTAGGGAAAGTACCATGGGCTGAAGTGTGAAAAGCAGGCCTGCGCAGAACGCAACGTTCAGCGCACATCTTGTTTCACGAAGAGAGATTCCTTTACCAATGTGTGTGTGGAAGCCTAAGGCCAAGTGCCATATATACTTACCCCCACGAAACACCGCTGTAGGAAACCCGTCGTTCAACTCACAGCTTCCCTGAGGAAGGTTTTCTAAAGTGCGTGTGGAGGCCCAAGGAAAGTGTGACAGGCTTCCCTCTGAGAAGGAGGTCTGCGTCGAACGCCTCTTTCAACTCACGGCTTGTTTCCGGCTGACGGAAGGCTTCTCCAGGGTGTGTACGGTAGCCTAGGGAAAAAGCGCATACACTTCACTCTCCGGGGGAAAAAAAAGCAAGCACCCAAAAGCATCTTCGAGAAACCGTCTGTCAACGAACACCTTCTTTCCTGACGAGACAGAAACATGTTCAACTCTGTGTGTGTTTGTGTGTGTGTGTGTTCCCGCGCGCGGGCGTGCGTGACTGAATAAGAAAAGTGCCATGTACTCCCCTGGGAAAAGCAAGTCTGCGTATACGGCAACTCGCCACTAACATCTTCAGGTATCCTGGAGGGAGAAGCTTTTCCAAAATTGGGTGTGGAAGCATCATGAAAGTGCCGTACCCTTTACTACCGTTCCCTGGACCTAACTCCGAGAAACGTCCTCCCTGACGATAGAAAAGAGCTGAGCCATCTCAAGGCTGCGTGTGATCGCACAGGGACCGTTCCCTGGACCTAACTCCGAGAAACGAGTCGGGGTACAAGGCAGCTTTCAACTGACGTCTTCTTTCGTGAGCCCAAGAGCGTTTGCATATGTAGGCGTGGAGACGTCAGGAGAGCTCCGCAGACCGCCCTCTAAGAGGCAACCTCGCTTTTGCGAAGCCGTCTTGCAACTCACATCCTTTGCCTTGGAGACGGGAGCCATTTATATAGTCTTGGTGGAAGCACAAGGAACGTGCCGTGCCCTGTAGTCATCTCTGAGAAAGAAGGCCGAGCGCAATGTGTCTTTCAGCCTAGCATATGGACGGGCTCATGAAGTCAGTAGAGATTGCAAGTGTATGCGTGCAGGCATAAGGAGAGTGCCCTTCCATTAACTCCGAGAAAGCATGACGGAGAGAGACCGTCCTTCAAGCGAACCCCTCTCCTGAGGATATATCGTAGGAGTGGCAAAAGGGGTTGTGGAAGTAAAACGCAAGGGTTCTATAAGAAACTCGGAAAACAAGGTGGTGTAGAAGGCAGCTTTCCCCCGCGTCTTGGTTCAGGTTTAGGGAAGGGATACCCACTGCACGTGCGGAAGCCTAGGGAAAGTACCATGGGCTGAAGTGTGAAAAGCAGGCCTGCGCAGAACGCAACGTTCAGCGCACATCTTGTTTCACGAAGAGAGATGCCTTTTCCAATGTGTGTGTGGAAGCCTAAGGCCAAGTGCCATATATACTTACCCCCACGAAACACCGCTGTAGGAAACCGGTCGTTCAACTCACAGCTTCCCTGAGGAAGTTTTTCTAAAGTGCGTGTGGAGGCCCAAGGAAAGTGTGACAGGCTTCCCTCTGTGAAGGAGGTCTGCGTGGAACGCCTCCTTCATCTCACGGCTTGTTTCCGGCTGACGGAAGGCTTCTCAAGGGTGTGTACGGTAGCCTAGGGAAAAAGCGCATACACTTCACTCTCCGGGGGGAAAAAAAGCAAGAACCCAAAAGAATCGGCGAGAAACCGTCTCTCAACGAACACCTTCTTTCCTGACGAGACAGAAACATGTTCAACTCTGTGTGTTTGTGTGTGTGTGTGTGTGCCCGCGCGCGCGCGTGCATGACTGAATAAGGAAAGTGCCATGTACTCCCCTGGGAAAAGCAAGTCTGCGTATACGGCAACTCGCCACTAACATCTTCAGGTATCCTGGAGAGAGAAGCATTTCCAAAAGTGGGTGTGGAAGCATCATAAAAGTGCCGTACGCTTTACTACCGTTCCCTGGACCTAACTCCGAGAAACGTCCTCCCTGACGATAGAAAAGAGCTGAGCCATCTCAAGGCTGCATGAGATCGCACAGGGACCGTTCCCTGGACCTAACTCCGAGAAACGCTTCGGGGTACAAGGCAGCTTTCAACTGACGTCTTCTTTCGTGAGCCCAGAAGCGTTTGCATATGTAGGCGTGGAGGCGTCAGGAGAAGGCCGCAGACCGCCCTCTAAGAGGCAACCTCGCTTTTGCGAAGCCGTCTTTCACCTCACATCCTTTGCCTTGGAGACGGGAGCCTTTTACATAAATTTGGTGGAAGCACAAGGAAGGTGTCGTGTCCTGTACTCATCTCTGAGAAAGAAGGCCGAGCGCAATGGGTCTTTCCGCCTAGCATATGGACGGGCTCATGAAGTCAGTAGAGATTGCAAGTGTACGCGTGCAGGCATAAGGAGAGTGCCCTATCCTTAACTTCGAGAAAGCATGACGGAGAGAGACCGTCTTTCAAGCGAACCCCTCTCCTGAGGATATATCGAAGCAGTGGCAAAAGGGGTTGTGGAAGCACAGCGCAAAGTTTCTATACGAAACTCGGAAAACAAGGTGGTGTAGAAGGCAGCTTTCCCCCGCGTCTTGGTTCAGGTTTAGGGAAGGGATACCCACTGCCCGTGCGGAAGCCTAGGGAAAGTACCATGGGCTGAAGTGTGAAAAGCAGGCCTGCGCAGAACGCAACGTTCAGCGCACATCTTGTTTCACGAAGAGAGATTCCTTTACCAATGTGTGTGTGGAAGCCTAAGGCCAAGTGCCATATATACTTACCCCCACGAAACACCGCTGTAGGAAACCCGTCGTTCAACTCACAGCTTCCCTGAGGAAGGTTTTCTAAAGTGCGTGTGGAGGCCCAAGGAAAGTGTGACAGGCTTCCCTCTGAGAAGGAGGTCTGCGTCGAACGCCTCTTTCAACTCACGGCTTGTTTCCGGCTGACGGAAGGCTTCTCCAGGGTGTGTACGGTAGCCTAGGGAAAAAGCGCATACACTTCACTCTCCGGGGGAAAAAAAAGCAAGCACCCAAAAGCATCTTCGAGAAACCGTCTCTCAACGAACACCTTCTTTCCTGACGAGACAGAAACATGTTCAACTCTGTGTGTGTTTGTGTGTGTGTGTGTTCCCGCGCGCGGGCGTGCGTGACTGAATAAGAAAAGTGCCATGTACTCCCCTGGGAAAAGCAAGTCTGCGTATACGGCAACTCGCCACTAACATCTTCAGGTATCCTGGAGGGAGAAGCTTTTCCAAAATTGGGTGTGGAAGCATCATGAAAGTGCCGTACGCTTTACTACCGTTCCCTGGACCTAACTCCGAGAAACGTCCTCCCTGACGATAGAAAAGAGCTGAGCCGTCTCAAGGCTGCGTGTGATCGCACAGGGACCGTTCCCTGGACCTAACTCCGAGAAACGAGTCGGGGTACAAGGCAGCTTTCAACTGACGTCTTCTTTCGTGAGCCCAAGAGCGTTTGCATATGTAGGCGTGGAGACGTCAGGAGAGCTCCGCAGACCGCCCTCTAAGAGGCAACCTCGCTTTTGCGAAACCGTCTTGCAACTCACATCCTTTGCCTTGGAGACGGGAGCCATTTATATAGTCTTGGTGGAAGCACAAGGAACGTGCCGTGCCCTGTAGTCATCTCTGAGAAAGAAGGCCGAGCGCAATGTGTCTTTCAGCCTAGCATATGGACGGGCTCATGAAGTCAGTAGAGATTGCAAGTGTATGCGTGCAGGCATAAGGAGAGTGCCCTTTCATTAACTCCGAGAAAGCATGACGGAGAGAGACTGTCCTTCAAGCGAACCCCTCTCCTGAGGATATATCGTAGGAGTGGCAAAAGGGGTTGTGGAAGTAAAACGCAAGGGTTCTATAAGAAACTCGGAAAACAAGGTGGTGTAGAAGGCAGCTTTCCCCCGCGTCTTGGTTCAGGTTTAGGGAAGGGATACCCACTGCCCGTGCGGAAGCCTAGGGAAAGTACCATGGGCTGAAGTGTGAAAAGCAGGCCTGCGCAGAACGCAACGTTCAGCGCACATCTTGTTTCACGAAGAGAGATGCCTTTTCCAATGTGTGTGTGGAAGCCTAAGGCCAAGTGCCATATATACTTACCCCCACGAAACACCGCTGTAGGAAACCGGTCGTTCAACTCACAGCTTCCCTGAGGAAGTTTTTCTAAAGTGCGTGTGGAGGCCCAAGGAAAGTGTGACAGGCTTCCCTCTGAGAAGGAGGTCTGCGTGGAACGCCTCCTTCATCTCTCGTCTTGTTTCCGGCTGACGGAAGGCTTCTCAAGGGTGTGTACGGTAGCCTAGGGAAAAAGCGCATACACTTCACTCTCCGGGGGGAAAAAAAGCAAGAACCCAAAAGAATCGGCGAGAAACCGTCTCTCAACGAACACCTTCTTTCCTGACGAGACAGAAACATGTTCAACTCTGTGTGTTTGTGTGTGTGTGTGTGCCCGCGCGCGCGCGTGCATGACTGAATAAGGAAAGTGCCATGTACTCCCCTGGGAAAAGCAAGTCTGCGTATACGGCAACTCGCCACTAACATCTTCAGGTATCCTGGAGAGAGAAGCATTTCCAAAAGTGGGTGTGGAAGCATCATAAAAGTGCCGTACGCTTTACTACCGTTCCCTGGACCTATCTCCGAGAAACGTCCTCCCTGACGATAGAAAAGAGCTGAGCCATCTCAAGGCTGCATGAGATCGCACAGGGACCGTTCCCTGGACCTAACTCCGAGAAACGCTTCGGGGTACAAGGCAGCTTTCAACTGACGTCTTCTTTCGTGAGCCCAGAAGTGTTTGCATATGTAGGCGTGGAGGCGTCAGGAGAAGGCCGCAGACCGCCCTCTAAGAGGCAACCTCGCTTTTGCGAAGCCGTCTTTCACCTCACATCCTTTGCCTTGGAGACGGGAGCCTTTTACATAAATTTGGTGGAAGCACAAGGAAGGTGTCGTGTCCTGTACTCATCTCTGAGAAAGAAGGCCGAGCGCAATGGGTCTTTCAGCCTAGCATATGGACGGGCTCATGAAGTCAGTAGAGATTGCAAGTGTACGCGTGCAGGCATAAGGAGAGTGCCCTATCCTTAACTTCGAGAAAGCATGACGGAGAGAGACCGTCTTTCAAGCGAACCCCTCTCCTGAGGATATATCGAAGCAGTGGCAAAAGGGGTTGTGAAAGCAAAACGCAAGGGTTCTATAAGAAACTCGGAAAACAAGGTGGTGTAGAAGGCAGCTTTCCCCCGCGTCTTGGTTCAGGTTTAGGGAAGGGATACCCACTGCCCGTGCGGAAGCCTAGGGAAAGTACCATGGGCTGAAGTGTGAAAAGCAGGCCTGCGCAGAACGCAACGTTCAGCGCACATCTTGTTTCACGAAGAGAGATTCCTTTACCAATGTGTGTGTGGAAGCCTAAGGCCAAGTGCCATATATACTTACCCCCACGAAACACCGCTCTAGGAAACCCGTCGTTCAACTCACAGCTTCCCTGAGGAAGTTTTTCTAAAGTGCGTGTGGAGGCACAAGGAAAGTGTGACAGTCTTCCCTCTGAGAAGGAGGTCTGCGTGGAACGCCTCCTTCAACTCACGGCTTGTTTCCGGCTGACGGAAGGCTTCTCAAGGGTGTGTACGGTAGCCTAGGGAAAAAGCGCATACACTTCACTCTCCGGGGGGAAAAAAAGCTAGAACCCAAAAGCATCGGCGAGAAACCGTCTCTCAACGAACACCTTCTTTCCTGACGAGACAGAAACCTGTCCAACTCTGTGTGTGTGTGTGTGTGTGTGTGTGTGTGTGTGTGTGTGCGCCAGGGCGCGCGCGTGCGTGAGTGAATAAGGAAAGTGCCATGTACTCACCTGGGAAAAGCAAGTCTGCGTATACGGCAGCTCGCCACTAACATCTTCAGGTATCCTGGAGAGAGAAGCTTTTCCAAAAGTGGGTGTGGAAACATCATGAAAGTGCCGTACGCTTTGCTACCGTTCCCTGGACCTAACTCCGAGAAACGTCCTCCCTGACGATAGAAAAGAGCTGAGCCATCTCAAGGCTGCGTGTGATCGCACAAGGACCGTTCCCTGGACCTAACTCCGAGAAACGCTTCGGGGTACAAGGCAGCATTCAACTGACGTCTTCTTTCGTGAGCCCAAGAGCGTTTGCGTATGTAGGCGTGGAGGCGTCAGGAGAGCGCCGCAGACCGCCCTCTAAGAGGCAACCTCGCTTTTGCGAAGCCGTCTTTCACCTCACATCCTTTGCCTTGGAGACGGGAGCCTTTTACAGAAATTTGGTGGAAGCACAAGGAAGGTGTCGTGTCCTGTACTCATCTCTGAGAAAGAAGGCCGAGCGCAATGGGTCTTTCAGCCTAGCATATGGACGGGCTCATGAAGTCAGTAGAGATTGCAAGTGTACGCGTGCAGGCATAAGGAGAGTGCCCTATCCTTAACTTCGAGAAAGCATGAAGGAGAGAGACCGTCTTTCAAGCGAACCCCTCTCCTGAGGATATATCGAAGCAGTGGCAAAAGGGGTTGTGAAAGCAAAACGCAAGGGTTCTATAAGAAACTCGGAAAACAAGGTGGTGTAGAAGGCAGCTTTCCCCTGCGTCTTGGTTCAGGTTTAGGGAAGGGATACCCACTGCCCGTGCGGAAGCCTAGGGAAAGTACCATGGGCTGAAGTGTGAAAAGCAGGCCTGCGCAGAACGCAACGTTCAGCGCACATCTTGTTTCACGAAGAGAGATTCCTTTACCAATGTGTGTGTGGAAGCCTAAGGCCAAGTGCCATATATACTTCCCCCACGAAACACCGCTGTAGGAAACCCGTCGTTCAACTCACAGCTTCCCTGAGGAAG
Organism: Eumetopias jubatus; assembly: GCF_037043125.1. Taxonomy (NCBI): domain Eukaryota; kingdom Metazoa; phylum Chordata; class Mammalia; order Carnivora; family Otariidae; genus Eumetopias; species Eumetopias jubatus. The sequence continues at coordinate 293,401 of NW_028274954.1, forward strand.
TTTTTCTAAAGTGCGTGTGGAGGCCCAAGGAAAGTGTGACAGGCTTCCCTCTGAGATGGAAGTCTGCGTGGAACGCCTCCTTCATCTCACGGCTTGTTTCCGGCTGACGGAAGGCTTCTCAAGGGTGTGTACGGAAGCCTAGGGAAAAAGCGCATACACTTCACTCTCCGGGGGGAAAAAAAGCTAGAACCCAAAAGCATCGTCGAGAAACCGTCTCTCAACGAACACCTTCTTTCCTGACGAGACAGAAACATGTTCAACTCTGTGTGTGTGTGTGTGTGTGTGTGTGTGTGTGCCCCTGCGCGCGCGTGCCTGAATTAATAAGGAAAGTGCTATGTACTCACCTGGGAAAAGCAAGTCTGCGTATACGGCAGCTCGCCACTAACATCTTCAGGTATCCTGCAGAGAGAAGCTTTTCCAAAAGTGGGTGTGGACGCATCATGAAAGTGCCGTACGCTTTACTACCGTTCCCTGGACCTAACTCCGAGAAACGCTTCGGGGTACAAGGCAGCTTTCAACTGACGTCTTCTTTCGTGAGCCCAGAAGCGTTTGTATATGTAGGCGTGGAGGCGTCAGGAGAAGGCCGCAGACCGCCCTCTAAGAGGCAACCTCGCTTTTGCGAAGCCGTCTTTCACCTCACATCCTTTGCCTTGGAGACGGGAGCCTTTTACATAAATTTGGTGGAAGCACAAGGAAGGTGTCGTGTCCTGTACTCATCTCTGAGAAAGAAGGCCGAGCGCAATGGGTCTTTCCGCCTAGCATATGGACGGGCTCATGCAGTCAGTAGAGATTGCAAGTGTACGCGTGCAGGCATAAGGAGAGTGCCCTATCCTTAACTTCGAGAAAGCATGACGGAGAGAGACCGTCTTTCAAGCGAACCCCTCTCCTGAGGATATATCGAAGCAGTGGCAAAAGGGGTTGTGGAAGCACAGCGCAAAGTTTCTATACGAAACACGGAAAACAAGGTGGTGTAGAAGGCAGCTTTCCCCCGCGTCTTGGTTCAGGTTTAGGGAAGGGATACCCACTGCCCGTGCGGAAGCCTAGGGAAAGTACCATGGGCTGAAGTGTGAAAAGCAGGCCTGCGCAGAACGCAACGTTCAGCGCACATCTTGTTTCACGAAGAGAGATTCCTTTACCAATGTGTGTGTGGAAGCCTAAGGCCTAGTGCCATATATACTTACCCCCACGAAACACCGCTGTAGGAAACCCGTCGTTCAACTCACAGCTTCCCTGAGGAAGGTTTTCTAAAGTGCGTGTGGAGGCCCAAGGAAAGTGTGACAGGCTTCCCTCTGAGAAGGAGGTGTGCGTCGAACGCCTCTTTCAACTCACGGCTTGTTTCCGGCTGACGGAAGGCTTCTCCAGGGTGTGTACGGTAGCCTAGGGAAAAAGCGCATACACTTCACTCTCCGGGGGAAAAAAAAGCAAGCACCCAAAAGCATCTTCGAGAAACCGTCTCTCAACGAACACCTTCTTTCCTGACGAGACAGAAACATGTTCAACTCTGTGTGTGTTTGTGTGTGTGTGTGTTCCCGCGCGCGGGCGTGCGTGACAATAAGAAAAGTGCCATGTACTCCCCTGGGAAAAGCAAGTCTGCGTATACGGCAACTCGCCACTAACATCTTCAGGTATCCTGGAGGGAGAAGCTTTTCCAAAATTGGGTGTGGAAGCATCATGAAAGTGCCGTACGCTTTACTACCGTTCCCTGGACCTAACTCCGAGAAACGTCCTCCCTGACGATAGAAAAGAGCTGAGCCATCTCAAGGCTGCGTGTGATCGCACAGGGACTGTTCCCTGGACCTAACTCCGAGAAACGAGTCGGGGTACAAGGCAGCTTTCAACTGACGTCTTCTTTCGTGAGCCCAAGAGCGTTTGCATATGTAGGCGTGGAGACGTCAGGAGAGCTCCGCAGACCGCCCTCTAAGAGGCAACCTCGCTTTTGCGAAGCCGTCTTGCAACTCACATCCTTTGCCTTGGAGACGGGAGCCATTTATATAGTCTTGGTGGAAGCACAAGGAACGTGCCGTGCCCTGTACTCATCTCTGAGAAAGAAGGCCGAGCGCAATGTGTCTTTCAGCCTAGCATATGGACGGGCTCATGAAGTCAGTAGAGATTGCAAGTGTATGCGTGCAGGCATAAGGAGAGTGCCCTTTCATTAACTCCGAGAAAGCATGACGGAGAGAGACCGTCCTTCAAGCGAACCCCTCTCCTGAGGATATATCGTAGGAGTGGCAAAAGGGGTTGTGGAAGTAAAACGCAAGGGTTCTATAAGAAACTCGGAAAACAAGGTGGTGTAGAAGGCAGCTTTCCCCCGCGTCTTGGTTCAGGTTTAGGGAAGGGATACCCACTGCCCGTGCGGAAGCCTAGGGAAAGTACCATGGGCTGAAGTGTGAAAAGCAGGCCTGCGCAGAACGCAACGTTCAGCGCACATCTTGTTTCACGAAGAGAGATGCCTTTTCCAATGTGTGTGTGGAAGCCTAAGGCCAAGTGCCATATATACTTACCCCCACGAAACACCGCTGTAGGAAACCGGTCGTTCAACTCACAGCTTCCCTGAGGAAGTTTTTCTAAAGTGCGTGTGGAGGCCCAAGGAAAGTGTGACAGGCTTCCCTCTGAGAAGGAGGTCTGCGTGGAACGCCTCCTTCATCTCACGGCTTGTTTCCGGCTGACGGAAGGCTTCTCAAGGGTGTGTACGGTAGCCTAGGGAAAAAGCGCATACACTTCACTCTCCGGGGGGAAAAAAAGCAAGAACCCAAAAGAATCGGCGAGAAACCGTCTCTCAACGAACACCTTCTTTCCTGACGAGACAGAAACATGTTCAACTCTGTGTGTTTGTGTGTGTGTGTGTGTGCCCGCGCGCGCGCGTGCATGACTGAATAAGGAAAGTGCCATGTACTCCCCTGGGAAAAGCAAGTCTGCGTATACGGCAACTCGCCACTAACATCTTCAGGTATCCTGGAGAGAGAAGCATTTCCAAAAGTGGGTGTGGAAGCATCATAAAAGTGCCGTACGCTTTACTACCGTTCCCTGGACCTATCTCCGAGAAACGTCCTCCCTGACGATAGAAAAGAGCTGAGCCATCTCAAGGCTGCATGAGATCGCACAGGGACCGTTCCCTGGACCTAACTCCGAGAAACGCTTCGGGGTACAAGGCAGCTTTCAACTGACGTCTTCTTTCGTGAGCCCAGAAGTGTTTGCATATGTAGGCGTGGAGGCGTCAGGAGAAGGCCGCAGACCGCCCTCTAAGAGGCAACCTCGCTTTTGCGAAGCCGTCTTTCACCTCACATCCTTTGCCTTGGAGACGGGAGCCTTTTACATAAATTTGGTGGAAGCACAAGGAAGGTGTCGTGCCCTGTACTCATCTCTGAGAAAGAAGGCCGAGCGCAATGGGTCTTTCAGCCTAGCATATGGACGGGCTCATGAAGTCAGTAGAGATTGCAAGTGTACGCGTGCAGGCATAAGGAGAGTGCCCTATCCTTAACTTCGAGAAAGCATGACGGAGAGAGACCGTCTTTCAAGCGAACCCCTCTCCTGAGGATATATCGAAGCAGTGGCAAAAGGGGTTGTGAAAGCAAAACGCAAGGGTTCTATAAGAAACTCGGAAAACAAGGTGGTGTAGAAGGCAGCTTTCCCCTGCGTCTTGGTTCAGGTTTAGGGAAGGGATACCCACTGCCCGTGCGGAAGCCTAGGGAAAGTACCATGGGCTGAAGTGTGAAAAGCAGGCCTGCGCAGAACGCAACGTTCAGCGCACATCTTGTTTCACGAAGAGAGATTCCTTTACCAATGTGTGTGTGGAAGCCTAAGGCCAAGTGCCATATATACTTACCCCCACGAAACACCGCTCTAGGAAACCCGTCGTTCAACTCACAGCTTCCCTGAGGAAGTTTTTCTAAAGTGCGTGTGGAGGCACAAGGAAAGTGTGACAGTCTTCCCTCTGAGAAGGAGGTCTGCGTGGAACGCCTCCTTCAACTCACGGCTTGTTTCCGGCTGACGGAAGGCTTCTCAAGGGTGTGTACGGTAGCCTAGGGAAAAAGCGCATACACTTCACTCTCCGGGGGGAAAAAAAGCTAGAACCCAAAAGCATCGGCGAGAAACCGTCTCTCAACGAACACCTTCTTTCCTGACGAGACAGAAACCTGTCCAACTCTGTGTGTGTGTGTGTGTGTGTGTGTGTGTGTGTGTGTGTGTGTGCGCCAGGGCGCGCGCGTGCGTGAGTGAATAAGGAAAGTGCGATGTACTCACCTGGGAAAAGCAAGTCTGCGTATACGGCAGCTCGCCACTAACATCTTCAGGTATCCTGGAGAGAGAAGCTTTTCCAAAAGTGGGTGTGGAAACATCATGAAAGTGCCGTACGCTTTGCTACCGTTCCCTGGACCTAACTCCGAGAAACGTCCTCCCTGACGATAGAAAAGAGCTGAGCCATCTCAAGGCTGCGTGTGATCGCACAAGGACCGTTCCCTGGACCTAACTCCGAGAAACGCTTCGGGGTACAAGGCAGCATTCAACTGACGTCTTCTTTCGTGAGCCCAAGAGCGTTTGCGTATGTAGGCGTGGAGGCGTCAGGAGAGCGCCGCAGACCGCCCTCTAAGAGGCAACCTCGCTTTTGCGAAGCCGTCCTTCACCTCACATCCTTTGTCTTGGAGACGGGAGCCTTTTACATAAATTTGGTGGAAGCACAAGGAAGGTGTCGTGTCCTGTACTCATCTCTGAGAAAGAAGGCCGAGCGCAATGGGTCTTTCAGCCTAGCATATGGACGGGCTCATGAAGTCAGTAGAGATTGCAAGTGTACGCGTGCAGGCATAAGGAGAGTGCCCTATCCTTAACTTCGAGAAAGCATGACGGAGAGAGACCGTCTTTCAAGCGAACCCCTCTCCTGAGGATATATCGAAGCAGTGGCAAAAGGGGTTGTGAAAGCAAAACGCAAGGGTTCTATAAGAAACTCGGAAAACAAGGTGGTGTAGAAGGCAGCTTTCCCCTGCGTCTTGGTTCAGGTTTAGGGAAGGGATACCCACTGCCCGTGCGGAAGCCTAGGGAAAGTACCATGGGCTGAAGTGTGAAAAGCAGGCCTGCGCAGAACGCAACGTTCAGCGCACATCTTGTTTCACGAAGAGAGATTCCTTTACCAATGTGTGTGTGGAAGCCTAAGGCCAAGTGCCATATATACTTCCCCCACGAAACACCGCTGTAGGAAACCCGTCGTTCAACTCACAGCTTCCCTGAGGAAGTTTTTCTAAAGTGCGTGTGGAGGCCCAAGGAAAGTGTGACAGGCTTCCCTCTGAGATGGAAGTCTGCGTGGAACGCCTCCTTCATCTCACGGCTTGTTTCCGGCTGACGGAAGGCTTCTCAAGGGTGTGTACGGAAGCCTAGGGAAAAAGCGCATACACTTCACTCTCCGGGGGGAAAAAAAGCTAGAACCCAAAAGCATCGTCGAGAAACCGTCTCTCAACGAACACCTTCTTTCCTGACGAGACAGAAACATGTTCAACTCTGTGTGTGTGTGTGTGTGTGTGTGTGTGTGTGCCCCTGCGCGCGCGTGCCTGAATTAATAAGGAAAGTGCTATGTACTCACCTGGGAAAAGCAAGTCTGCGTATACGGCAGCTCGCCACTAACATCTTCAGGTATCCTGCAGAGAGAAGCTTTTCCAAAAGTGGGTGTGGACGCATCATGAAAGTGCCGTACGCTTTACTACCGTTCCCTGGACCTAACTCCGAGAAACGCTTCGGGGTACAAGGCAGCTTTCAACTGACGTCTTCTTTCGTGAGCCCAGAAGCGTTTGCATATGTAGGCGTGGAGGCGTCAGGAGAAGGCCGCAGACCGCCCTCTAAGAGGCAACCTCGCTTTTGCGAAGCCGTCTTTCACCTCACATCCTTTGCCTTGGAGACGGGAGCCTTTTACATAAATTTGGTGGAAGCACAAGGAAGGTGTCGTGTCCTGTACTCATCTCTGAGAAATTAGGCCGAGCGCAATGGGTCTTTCCGCCTAGCATATGGACGGGCTCATGAAGTCAGTAGAGATTGCAAGTGTACGCGTGCAGGCATAAGGAGAGTGCCCTATCCTTAACTTCGAGAAAGCATGACGGAGAGAGACCGTCTTTCAAGCGAACCCCTCTCCTGAGGATATATCGAAGCAGTGGCAAAAGGGGTTGTGGAAGCACAGCGCAAAGTTTCTATACGAAACTCGGAAAACAAGGTGGTGTAGAAGGCAGCTTTCCCCCGCGTCTTGGTTCAGGTTTAGGGAAGGGATACCCACTGCCCGTGCGGAAGCCTAGGGAAAGTACCATGGGCTGAAGTGTGAAAAGCAGGCCTGCGCAGAACGCAACGTTCAGCGCACATCTTGTTTCACGAAGAGAGATTCCTTTACCAATGTGTGTGTGGAAGCCTAAGGCCAAGTGCCATATATACTTACGCCCACGAAACACCGCTGTAGGAAACCCGTCGTTCAACTCACAGCTTCCCTGAGGAAGGTTTTCTAAAGTGCGTGTGGAGGCCCAAGGAAAGTGTGACAGGCTTCCCTCTGAGAAGGAGGTCTGCGTCGAACGCCTCTTTCAACTCACGGCTTGTTTCCGGCTGACGGAAGGCTTCTCCAGGGTGTGTACGGTAGCC